>NC_067398.1:719987722-720222722 GCF_016432865.1 Antechinus flavipes | reverse complement strand
GCGTCTGCTGGGCTCTAAACCGCTGCTTGAATGTCCATTTGTTTACTCTCTTATTGCATTGAGGGGAGAAAGAGGGAAGCTCCCCTCCAGCTTGGGGATGGAGACCAGAAGTGCCCCATCCTTAGACGAGCACAAAGGCTGTCACATAAGAGGCAGGATGGCTCACTGGTGAGGGAACTTGGCCTTGGGTTTGAGTCATGCCCTGATGGCTGCTGACTCTGGGGCTCTGGACTTGCCTCCCAGGCACCTCTCAGACTGTGACCCTCAAAGCAGGTGCCAGTTTGTGTCTGTGGAAGGCGTTTTCTCACCTGGGAGCTCTCAGTCCCTTCGCCACAGACACCCAGTGTTCCTGAAGTTTTAAACAAAAGCCCTGGAGTGGGAGGGTGACTGTGAGGCATGTGGAGTAATGCAGGAAGGGGAGCGATGGGGAATCCTTCTGGAAGTAGAAGCTGGAGCCAGACTGGGGGGGCTTTCATGGCAAGAGATGAATTTGTGTCCATTTATCCTGCAGACAAGAGCAAGCCCTTGAAGGAGTGTGTGTGTGTGTGCGTGTGTGTGTGTGTGCGAGTCTGTGTATGTGTGTGAGACACATGGTCAGACTGTGCTTTGGGAATAACAAGGGCTCAGTGGCGATGTGCAGTTTGGGTTGGTGGGCAGAGGTTAGATTCAGGGAGCCCAGTTAGCTGAGGGTTCCCACAGTGTGGACCAAAGAGAGAGGGGGGCTCACCCGGGAGTTCACAGATATGGAAACTACAAGTTGGTTCTGTCTTCTGATTGGCTAAGGGCTGAGAGGTGGTGAAGATGAGAACACTGGGCACGAGTCCCAGGAGGTTGGCAAGGATGTTGGTCAGGATCACGGACACAAGGGAGCTCCTTCTGCTGGCTTCCCAGGGGGTCAAGGACAGGGAAGATGGAGGCTACGGTTCTACTTCGGGGGTCCGTCTGGGAGCCAGGCCAGGGAGCTGCGGCTCAGACTTGGGGCCGCGACTCCTGGTGAGCGTGTGTCCCCTCCTGGTGCGGTGGACGCCGTTTCCTCAGCCCCAGGGAGCCGGCCCCTTCAGCCAGCCAGGTTCTCGTGACCCCAGACTGAACAGCAACAGACACGGAAACAACTTCTCTTTGTCGGCATCTGTCCTCTGCACGTCCTCGAGGGATTGTCGGCCGCCACACTCTGTGATGACATCGGGATGCTGGGCAGGTTCTCACGCTTGGGGAAGGCTCAGGCAGGTGTGACCAAGGGCACAGATGCTCATCGGGCCCGGGAAGCTGATCACAGCCTGGCTCCAGACTCCCCGGGTCACTTGGAGGGAGCAGAAGAGGCCTCCGGCTGGGAGCAGGAGATCAGGGTCGCATTTCTGCCCCAACTGCTAACTCACTGGGAGACTGGGCAGAGCATGTCCCCTCTGAATAAGTGTGTGTGGTGGGGCTGGATGATCCCCCAAGCTCCTCCCAGCTCTGACATTCCCTGGTCTAAGGTCTCTCTGTTGTTCTAGGTTCTAAGTCTCTTCCACTTTGGCATTCTGGGTTCTGAGGCCCTCCCACCTCTGGCATTCTAGGCTCTAAGACTCTCCTACTTCTGACATTCCTTGTTCTGAGCTCCCTCCCAGCCCTTACTTCCCCTGTTTGGAGGCCCCTCCACCTCCATCATTCTAGGCTCTAAGACCTTCCTACCTCTGGCATTCTAGGCTCTAAGACCCTCCCACTCCTGACATGCCTGTTCAGAGGCCCCCCTCAGCCCCTCCCCCTCCCCACCCTGGTTATCCTCCTCCCGCCCCTGGGAAGAGCTGATCACAGTTGGCCATGGGCAGTCACAGAAATAATTAATAAAGATCTCAGTTCTTACCTGGGCTACTAGGAAGACTGGACAATTGCCACCTCAGATTTATTTCAAATAAGGAAGATGCCCAGTATGCAACGGGATCGACATAATTTATTGCTTGGGGTCTGTAACCTCACTGGGAGGGCTGAGGATGGGTCCCAGCATACAGTAGGGACTTAATAAATGCTTGCTGTCTGCCTGCCCAGCCTGGGAGAGAGGCTCAGGAAATACGAGTTCGCCTCTGTGAACTGTCTCCAATGTATCCTGCCTGGATGGCACCTCAGCCCGGTGGAATGGATGGCGGATAGGAGGAAAATGCTGGAGGGCGGGATTGTATTCCAATAATCCAAGTGAAAATGATGAGTCCTGAACTAGGGTGGGGGATGTGTGAGATTAGGGGGCGGCTATTAAAGATGTGAAGGGTTCGAACACATTCTCACAGCTACTCCCCCAGTGTGAATGGGTTCTCAGAGGGCCACTGGGACCTCAGGGTCCGGGGTTAACCTTGGGGGGGGACTAAAATGACTAATGTAGGCTATGAGCCCCCACTGGTGTGCTTCCCATGAATAGACGGCCGGCAGACTCAAGGTGCCCTTAGCCCAGGAGACGGCAGTGCAAAACCAGCAGTCACAGAGCGGCCTTTGGTAATCCGGACTCACTCTCTCACAAATACCCAGAAGCCCTTCGGGCAGAGCGGTCTCCAGCTCAGAGTGAGGTTAGTGAGACAGATACACGCCCGACAGTGGCCCCTCGTTATCCTGGGGCTCCGGCGGGCCTTTCTCCCTTAGTCTCCCTTAGTCTCCTTTAGTCTCCTCCAGCACGGCACCTCGCAGTGATTCGGGGGCTGCCTCTCTCCACACAAGGTTTCCTTCGCCAGGACAGGCTCTCTCTCGGATGTCTGTCTTTCTGTTCTATGTCTGTCCGGAGGATGTCGGAATAAAGCCCCTCCTTCTGGGCCGGCGGCCATGTGGCTATAGGGGGAGGGGAGAAAGCTCCTTCCTCCTCTCCCCCAAGGGTCTCCGGGCCCCCCTGCTGCCGTCTGGGAGTGCCTGCAGCTCCCCGGAGCTTCTCTCCTCGAGCCCCCCGAGGTGCGAGGAACCTGTTTCTCCCCGATCCCTTTGTTCCCTCCGCGCTGTTCCCTCCCTTGCTGGGAGGTGTTTTCACCTGAGGAAGGGATCGGGCCGCGGAGGCACCTGCGCAGTCGGTTTAACACCTCACTGATGTCTCGGGATTATGTTCTGGGCTCCTGTGGCTGCGGCAGCTGGGGCGGGGAGCCCCCCTTCCGGGAGAATCGGGACCGATCGCTCAGCCACCGATTACTTACCGAGTGTCTCCGCCCGTGGTGCCGGAGACACAAGCGCAAAGACGAAGCGGCCCCTGCCTTCCCAGAGCTTACATTTATATTGAGAGATGCAACCGTTAAAGTAGGGCTGTTGGCCGGGAGGGGGGGGGGTGTCGCGGGGGAGGGGGGAGGTGTCGCGCGGCTGGATGGCGCAGTGGCTAGAGCCCCAGCCCTGAAGTCAGGGGGCCTGAGTTCAAATCCGGCCTCAGACACTTAACACTTCCTGGCTGTGTGACCCTGGGCAAGTCACTTAACCCCAATGGCCTCAGGAAAAAAATAAAACAAAATCAAATCGGGATGTCAGAAGGAGGGATGGACACAGGTGGGACTCACCCACCTTGTTTACCTTCAGAGGGTTGTGAGGGAGTGCTTTGTGCATGTTGCACTGGAAGGGCTCAGAGACCTGTGCCCACTACCCTGTGCCCACCACTCTGTGCCCACCACCCTGTGCCCACCACCCTGTGCTCACCACCCTGTGCTCACCACTCTGTGCCCACCACCCTGTGCCCACCACCCTGTGCCCACCACCCTGTGCTCACCACCTTGTGCTCACCACTCTGTGCCCACCACCCTGTGCCCTCCACTCTGTGCCTGCCACCTGGGGAGGCTGAGCTGGGGCCCCTTCAGCTCCGGGAGGCCAGGATGGATGGGAGGACCCTGGCAGCCAGCCCAGGGAGCTGATGGTGAGAGCAGCCCTGGTTGGCTAAGCTCCCATCACGGCTGCTGAGCATGACCTTTAAGCCTGGTGCTGGGACAAAAATACCCGCGCTCCTGAGCACGTGGACCTGGGCCTGTGGGGCTGGGATGAATATTTCATCGTGGTCTTAGCCATCTTTCCCCATCAGCCCCAGGCCTGGCTCTGCCTTCCAGGCTCCGGCTCCTCCTGCCCGTTTCACCCCGCAGGAGATACTTTACGGGGCTTCCATCAGGGCGATGGCAAAGGGCCGGTCCAGCGTGAGGGTCCCCATTGTCTGTCCTGAAATAGCGGCGCAGTTACGCCTCCATTTTTGCCTCCTCCTGCCGGGGAGCTCCTCCTTATTCAGGCCCATGGATTTTAGGGGTTTGGTCCCCAAGGGGACCCCTAAGGTCATCTGTGAGTCGGTGCTCCGCGATAACTCAGGAGCCCCCACGGCCGTGCTTACCCATAACAGTCAGCCAGGAGACAAATCAGCCCAAAGAAATGACTTACAAACCCGGGGAGCACTTTCCCCCAAATATCCGAGGGCGGTGGGGAGGGCTGGAAGGCACTGGGAGGAACCTACACATAAGGAACACTTGGCGAAGGGCCTGGGGGCCGGCCCCGTTCTCGTCCTGTTCTGTCTCTCGCTCTCCCTCCTCAGCACCTCCGAGATTTCTGCCTGCCCCGAGAGTCTGTGATTCCATGGGCAGCAGACCGAGGGCCGCGCTTCCGATGGGGACCCACCCAGGAGCCGCGCTTCCCACGGGGACCCACCCAGGAGCCGCGCTTCCCACGGGGACCCACCCAGGGGCCGCGCTTCCCATGGGGACCTGGGGGGCCGCGCTTCAGACAGTGACGGGGACCCACCTGGGGGCCGTGCTTCCAACGGCCGGACGGGGACCCGATGATGATGTTTGAGGAGGGGAGAGAGCGCCCAGAGCAGGGCACCAGGAGGTGAACGTGGCCTCTCAAGCAAAGGAGAATCTCTCTTTCTTCTGGTAGAACGTAAGCCCCGAGAGCAGCTCTAACCTCCTTTTGTCTTCCCATCCCCCCAGGGCCCAGCACAATGCCGGGCACAAAGGAGGCTCTTGGTACGTGGCTTTGGCTGCCTGGTTTCTCTTAAGGTTTACAAATCTTCCTCAAAACAAGCCTGTGAATCAATCAAGAAGCATTTATTGAGCGCCTACAGTGTGCCGGGCACTTAGTCAGAGACCTACATGAAAGAGCCCTGACCTCGAGGAGCTTCCATTCTGTCTGGGTGAGGTAGCCGGCTGCTCCAAACATAGTAGGCACTTAATAAATGCTCGTGGATTAACAGCTTCTCCAAGTCCTTTCTCACAAGGGACAGAGCTGGGAGTCAGGTCCAGGGCTGATTCTTTCCCTCCCTCCGAGCCCTGATCATCTCTGAGTGGCAATCGAGACAGTGAAGATCACTGTTGGGGAATCCTCTGCTCCCTTTGACTCTGGGCAATCTCTGCTCACAAGTTCAAGGGCTTGGCTTCTGCCGGGTGGGGAGGGGTACAGATTGCTGCAGGACCACTTGGTGCCTAATAGCGCAGCCAGACTGGAGGCTGTCCCACTCTGCATCACGGCCCTGGGGGACTCCGGGGGGGGGTCTAGGTATCAGAGCGAGGGCCTCTGGGGTCACCGACCCTGCAGACAAGAACCCCGCCTCCCATGGCAGGTGGAATGGCGGCTCAGCTTTAGCATTTCTGCGCCCCCCCTAGACAGAAGGGGGCTCCTCGGATTCTTTGGCTTCTGGGCTTGGACCCTGCGTGGCGGCGGCCGGCAGCATTATTATTGACGGTTACGGGAGTAAAGCTGTGGCCAAGCCAGGGCATCAGGGCAATAGGAAGAATGATAAGTCATTAATTTGCGATGGCTACTAATAGCACCGCGCAAAGATCCTTAAGGCAATGGTCCTGTTATCCCCATTTTACGGATGAGGAAACTGAGGCAGGCATTCCAGGTTTTGTGCAGGGTCCTACACATGTAAAGCCAATTTGAATTCAGCTCTTCCAGAATCTAGGCCTCAAGCTCTATCCATCAAGCCACCGATGAAACAGGAGGCACTTAATAAATGCTTTATTTATTTAAAGGCAGGTGAGAGTGCTGGGCTTGGAATCAGGACTCATCTCTGTGAATTCAAGTCTAGCCTTGCACACTTAAGAGCCAGGGGACCCTGGTCACGTCACCACTTTCTGTTTGCCTCAATTTTCTCTTCTATAAAACGGGCTAGACGTGATAATTGTAGAAATAGGTATAGAAGAATACACATATTTAAGATATATTGGATTACCTGCCATCTAGGGGAGGAGGTGGGGGAGGGACGGCAACAATTTGGAACGTGGGGTCTTGCAGGGGCGAGTGTCGAAAATCATCTCTGCATATGTTCTGAAAATAAAAAGCTTTATAATTTTTTAAATGGGCTAAAAAAAGAAATGGAATCACTCCATTCTCTCTGCCAAGAAAACCCCAAATGGGGTCCCTGAGGGTCAGCTCTGACGGGACCCTTTTCCTTCCTCATGGAAGAATCCCCTAAGGCGCTGCAGGTGGTTAGTGGCCTCCTTATGTCTCAGTTTCTGCTTCTGTAAAGTGGAGATGAAAATGCTTGCTCTCAGTTCTTCGTGGGGCTCGCTGATCTTGAGCTGGAAGGGACTCTCCTTAAAGACCCTCTCGAACCCCCTCATGTTACAGAGAAGGTGGTCGAGGCCCCAGAGAAGTGAGACATCTTTCCCCAGGTCCAACAGAAGTTGTAGAACCACAGTCACGGCCTAGATCGTCAGTCAGCCAATGTGCATTTATTAAGCACCTACTGTGTACCAGGGACTGTGTATTAATCCCTGAGGATACAAAGAGAGAGAAACGACAGTCCCTGCCCTAGAACTAAAAAACATAAAAACGAGTGGGCTCGCTAACCAGAATGGGGGGGTCAGGAAAGGTGGGCTCGTAACCGGGCTCGGAGGAAGTCGGAGGCCAATAAGGGATCTTTGGTTTGGCTCCTGGAGCTGAGGGGCCCTGGACTCTGCGGGGGCCTGCCTCGGACCCCTGGGGCCTACGCCCTGTGTTGGGATGCAGGCCAGAAGGGTTGCAGCCACTTTCCTCCCATCGTCCAAGCCGTCCTCCACGCCGGTGGGGTCATTTATGGCTCCTCCAAACACCGCCAGGGCCGCCTTCCCACAACCTTCCATGAATGGCGCTTTGCAAGAGCTTAAAATAGCCGAGGCCTTCGTGGGCTTGCATCTCAACCCCCGCTCCCCACCCCCTGCTCCTTCCAGGCTTGTTTACACCATTAATATTTAAGCAGATGGGCCTTCACTGCTTGTACAATGTGGCCAGAAGCCCGCCTGCCCCTTCTACCCTCAGAATCTGGTGGGGGGGAAGGATTGCCCAGTCCCTTGTGACTCCCTGGGGCCCCCGGGTGTCAGGCGGCTGCTCTGCCTCCCCCTGACCCCTTCACCCCCCTCCCTTCTCCTCCGCTGCCCCGGGGCTCCAGGAGCACCTGGGGAGCTCGCTGGGTCCCTCTGGTCTCAGGGCTGCTGGGACTCTCTCCCGTAGAGAGGAGTTGATGGTCTCCTGTCCATAACGGGCGGCCCCTTTCTTTCAAAGGCACAGCCCCCTCCTCGGGCTCTCAATCTGAGTCATCCTCAGCCCTGCCCTGCGCTTCACCCCCAGAATCCAATTGGTTTTCGGGAGTCGGCAATTTGACTCCCACGACATCTCTCGCACCCTAGCGCTTCCCTCCTGCAAGCTGAGAGCCAGCCTCAAACCCTCCTCCCCTCTTGCCTGGGCTAATGCAATAGCCTCCTAATTGGCCTCCCTGCCTCCGGGCCCTCTCATCTCCCATCCATCCTCGGCATGATGTCAAATGGATATTCCCAAAGCGTGGGGCTCTCTGGGAACCTCCCTTTGCACAATAAGCTCAGCTGTCTCTAGGATCAAATATAAATCCTCTGATACCTGAAGCTCTCCGTCCCTTTCCTTCCTACCTTCTCTAATTCCTTGTGTCTTACAAGGCTCCACATGCTCTTTTGTTCCCGCAACTCCGGCCTTTTCCCTGACACCTCCTCCCTCCTGCCTTTGCCCCCCCCCCCCATTTTTGCCTATTTATTTACCTTGCTTCAGCTCAAACTCTCCTTCTGCAGGGGGCTCTACTTCTGCCCCTGACCACTAGTGTGGGAGATGGGAAGATGCTCCCTCCCTACTTCCCCCTCCCCTTCCTTCCTTCCTTCTTCCTTCCTCCTTCCTTCCTTCCTTTCTTCCTTCCTTCCTTCCTTCTTCCTCCCTCCCTTCTTCCTTCCTTTCTTCTTTCCTTCCTTTCTTCCTCCCTCCTTCCCTCCTTCCTTCCTTCCTTCCTTCCTTCCTTCCTTCCTTCCTTCCTTCCTTCCTTCCTTCTTCCCTCCTTCCTTTCTTCTTTCCTTCCTTCCTTCCTTCCTTCCTTCCTTCCTTCCTTCCTTCCTCCCTTCCTTGGCACCTCAAGTATCTGGTAGACAGTTGGCACCTAATAAATGTTGATGCTGACTGGCAGTCCTGGTGATGGGGAGCACACTGCCTTCAGAGCCCCCCCTCCCGTGCTGGAGGCGCCCACTCTGCGCCCCCTGTTTGGCTGGGCTCAGGATGGCCGCCTCCGCCCGGTGGCGTCGGCCCCGGGGGCTCTCTCCTCTGCTGTTCTGGTTCTGTTGCTCCTTATGGATTCTGTCCCCGGGACGTTGGCCATATGGGATGAGTTCTACTCCATGTGTTGTGAGTGAGGGAGGGCCCCAGGGGAGCTGGGCCGGCCATGGCGCTCCATTGGCTTTGGGAGGGAGGGATGAGACCTGAATCAATTAGAGCCAAGGAGGGGAGAGGCCAAAATGTGGATGTGCTGGAGCCGGGAAGCGCTCCCGGGGAGGCCGTTGTCCTGGCCCGCGCCCCGGCTCAGCTGGGAACCCCTGCCAGGGCGGCCGCTCTCAAGGCCCCTCCCAATCAGCCTCCCCTCCCCCACTGGGCCCAGGGAGTCTGCGGGAGGTTCGTTGGGATCCCACTCGGCCTCCCTCAGACTGACGCGCGGAGGCCGATCTAAGCCCGCTTCCAGGGGGCTCTTCTGGCAGCGCTGGGGGGCAGATTGCGCAGGGTCGCCGCGCGCAGCCTCCGGCTCCAGGCAGGAGCCCCGTTTCAAACCTGCTCTCACCTGGGCTTGAAAAGTTTTTTTTTTGTTGTTTTTGTTTTTGTTTTTTTAAGCAGAAGCAGCAGGAGTTCCCGCTGAGCCCGGATAACGGAGCCCGCTCAGAAATATTATAAATTGATCAGTGTTTTATCTGAAAAAAGGGATCCTTCTTAACGTCATTAAGCCGTGACCTTTAGCGCTCACCTTCTCCCTGGCAGCCCAGAATGACCGAGGAAAGGGCCAGATAGATGGCCCGGGAGGAGGAAAAAAATCAATCGTTTTTCTGAGGCGCGAGCGTTTGCGCGGCGCGGCCTCCCCGGCCGCCGCGGACCCGGCCTCCACCGGCACATTTCTTTTTTACAGCGGAATAAATCCCATTTGTTCTAGGAGACGAATTCTCGCCCTCGTATGTCAAGTTTTACAAGGGGCCGACAGCGCAAATTGGGTCAGAGTGATGGCGCCGGCCCCCGTGCTCACCTCCGCGGCTCCATTGCAGCTTTCTAGCTGAAAGCCAGACCTCGGCTGGGGGCGGGGAAGCTGGTTCTCGGGAAGCTGAGCCGGCGCCGGCGAGGAAGGCGCTCCGGACCGCCCGGGTGACCGGCCGCCGGTGGCTTGTTCTGGGAGGTAGTGAGCTCCCCGTCTCCGGAGGGTTTCGGGCAGAGGAGGAGAGAGGGCTCCTGCTGGGTGGCTATGGTGGGAGCAGGAGCACTCGACTGGGAGAGGGAGGAGGACCACGAAGAGTCCGGGCTGAAATGCAGAAGGGGCCGTAGGCGATCAGGAAATGTAGGCCTAAGGATAAATTCTTATACATAAAGATTATAAATTATAATTATATATTAGAAATTAGAAATCTGGGGACCCGGCCCTTGGCTCGGCCCGACTGACTGTGGCAGGTCCTTTTTACGTCTTGATCTTGCTACTTTCCTCTGTTGCATGAAGGGGCTTCCCTTGCTCGGTATTTCCCAGTCCAGGGATTAAGCGAACATCCGTGGGAAAATTGTATTAGTCGACAAAACCTTTGCTGACATTGATAATAAGCATTTAAAGTTTAAAAATAAAAAAGGAAGTGTAGGTGGACCATGGCGGAGGGCCTAGAATGTCGGCTCGGGAGTTTAAAGTCCTTGGTGGCAAAGGGGAGCCAATGAGGCTTGTTGAATAGCTGCGCGCTGTGGGGAATCCTGGGACGGCTTGTGCCCGATGGATGGGGGCGGGTGTCGGATTGGGGGCACTTAGAGCCATCTGGCAGGATGAGGGCTGAGGGGGGGCGAGGTCCTCGATGTGGCAGTGAAGGGGGTGGGGCAGGGGGGAAACTGAGCCGGTCTCGGAGGTTGGGACGTTCCCTGGACGACTGGGATGATGCTCTCACAGAAGGGGAACCGGGACCAGGGGGGTTGGGAGGGAGGAGACAAGAAGGTCTTTTTTTTTTTTTTTTTTTGGCACCGTAGGCAACTTCCTGGGTCTCAACTCTTTCTTTTGTAAATAACTGCAAGTTTTCTCCATTCTAACTCTCCCCACTTCCACGCCTGTGGGCTCAGGTGGATGCTGCAGCACCCTTAGGGCGGGGAAATCTGAGTGGTCTTTGGAGGGGACGAAGTCCCGGAGGACCTCCAGGGAAGGACGGCTTGGTGGGTGGTCCCAGAGGGGAGCTTCACCCAGGCCTTGATTGTCCTCCGGGGTCGTGGGCCTCTTCCCAGATCGAATGTCCCTGAGTCAGTCTCAGCCCAGAGAGAAATCAGGCTCTTGCTCAGACTTGACCAGACTCCCTGTGTCTCAACTCAGCTCTGCTCAGTCAAGGGCCGGAGAGTCAGGGAACAGGCACTGGGGGGATGGATGTCCCTGCTCTGGCTTGAAGCTCCTTGGGTTTGACTCCCATCTGCCTCCCTGACAGACTGGAAGCTTCCTGAGGGCGAGAACAGCCTCCTTGCAGGCTTCAACCCCCGGGGACTAGGTAGAAGTCCTCGTCCCTGCTCCTGCTTAGAGCTCCTTGGGTTTGACCCCAGTCGCCTCCCCGATAGACTGTAGGCTTTGAGAACAGCCTCCTTGCTGGCTTCGGACCCAGGGCCAGAGCTGGCTCACTTCAGGCTTGTTCCTTCCTGGAGCCCGAGGCCCTCCGAGCCGCCGTCCCGGCCTGGGACCGTTTCTCAGCCTGTGTGTTTTTCCGGCCATCGCCCCCGGGACCTCTCAGCCCACATTCACTGCCGGCCCGATTGGACCCGCTCGGCACTCTAACAGGACAAAGACAGACCTGGCTGGGCCGGGCGGGGACTTCTGGCGGGTTAGGCCCGAGGGGCCGTCCCGGGCTCAGCCCCTGGAGCCTCAGGCTTTGGCCCCGAGCTGACATCCATGGCCGCTGTGAAGGGGCTGTGGGCAGTTGTCCTTCGTCAAACATCTTTAGATCTCCCGGCTACAAGGAGGCGCAGGATACGATTTCTGGATCGGATTTTGGTTCCTGGATAGGAGCCCCCTCCAGAGCGGGGGAGTCCGTGCCAGAGTCCACTGGCCCATTACCCTTTGGCCCAAGGGGGGCCGTGCTGGACTCCTGGAGAGCGAGGCTGGTGCCGGGCAACAAGGCCTAGAGGAAAAGGAGCAGGGAAGAGAGGAGAGCCGAGTTCGAATCTGCCAGCTCGTCTCAGGCCAGCTGGAGGATTGTGGTTAATTCCAACCGCTGCCCGCATCAGCGTGGGGATCTAAGATTTGCAGAATGTTCTGTATTCCCTCTTTAGCCGATGTCCTTACTTGTGACCCCTGCTACTGAGGCTGGCGGTTGCCTTGGGCTGAAGTGAACTGGGGGCTCGCACTGAATCTGGCAGCCCCATGGGGAGCCCTTGTGCGTGGGGGGAATGCTCAGGAAGAGCAAGTCGGCCCAGTTCAGAAATGGAGCCTGTCCCTGCTTCTGGCTGGATCAGGATGGACCCGTGAGTGGCCACAGCGCTACAGGGAGACCCAGTCTCAGAACAAAACAAGAACACCCCCCAGCTCATCTCATTAGATCCTCCCAACCATCCTAAAAGGGAGGGCTCCTATTATTCCCATTTTACAGATGAGGAAACTGAGGCAGGCAGCAATTGAATGGCTTTTTCAGGATCACATAGCTAGTAAGTATCTGAGGTAGAATTCAAATAAGTTTCTTGATCTCCTCATGATTGTTTCTTTTAATATGGGGGGGGATTCTGGGGGAGATGTGGGGCGGTCAGCGACTTGCTCTGTCCTGGGAGGAAAGCTAAGGGAGTGATGAGGAGGAGGCTGCTTTTCCCTCCCTTCTGTAGTCTCAGCAGGGAGCAGCCCCTCATTTCAAATCCGCAATCCGGAAATGTTGTTGAAGGAGAGAATAAGAAGGAAACCTGCTTTGTATTTGGGGAAATCCTGCCTCCCTCTGCTAGATGAGGTCACTGAGGGGTAAATATATCTGGGGAGGGGGAGTGTCATAAATTACCATGATTAATTTATGCCTGATGAAAGTTGCTAGGAAGCCAAGTAAGTGTGGAATTTGGCGGAGGGATGAGGGGAGAGAAGAGCTGCTTCTCTGGGAAGAGGCTGAACTCATCCAGCAAGACCGCCAGCTCGAGAGCCAAGAACTCCAGATTCTGGTCTCTAACTAACCACTGTACTAGCCATGTCTTCCTCTTCCCTGGTCTCAGTTTCCTTATCTGTAAAATAAAGACGGGGTAACCCTTCTTATAGGATGTGTAGGAAGGCACTTTAAAGACTGATAAAAATATAAGCTATTATTCCTTCATTTTTTTGGGGGGGGGAGGGGAGGCAATCAGAGTTAAGTGACTTGTCCAAGATCACACTGCTAGTGTCAAGTGTCTGAAGCTGGTTTTAAATCCAAGTCTTCCTGACTAGGGCCAGTGTTCCATCCATTGTTCCCCCCATATAATTCCTTTAAAAAAATTAAATATTTTATTTTCCCCAATTACACGGAAAAATAATTTTTTACAGTTTAAAAAATTGAGTTCTAAATTTTCTCCCTTCCTCCTCTTCACCCTCCTTGAGAAGGCAAATAATTTAATATAGGTTATCCATGCGCAGTCACGCAAAACATATTTCCATATGAGCCATGTTGTGAAAGAAAACAAGACCAAAAAAATAAAACAAAACCCAAGAAGAATAAAAAAGCAGACTTCCATCTATAGTCAGACTCCATCAGTTCTTTCTCTGATGTGGTTGGCGGTTTTCATCATAAGTCCTTTGGAATCGTCTTGGATCATTGTATTGCTGAGAAGAGCCAAGTCATTCACAGCTGATGGTTGGGCAGTGTTGCTGTTACTAGGCACAATATTCTCCCTGTTCTGCTCACTTCACTTTGCATCAATTCATAGAATTCTTTGCGGGTTTTTCTGAAATCATCCTTCTTGTCATTTCTTACAGTGCAATAGTTTTCCATCACAGTTATATACCACAACTTATTCAGTCGTTATCCCAGGTAATGGACATCCCCTCACTTTCCAATTCTTTGCACTCAGAAAAGAGTCGCTATAAATATTTTGGAACGACTAGGTCTTTTTTCTTTCATCTCTTTGGGTTACAGACCCAGGAGTGGTATGGTTAGGACAAAGGGTATGCAAAGTTTTATAGCCCTTTGGGCATAGTTCTCCGTAATCGTTGTGACAGTTCACTTCTCTACCAACAGGGCATTAGCGGGCCAGTTTTCCACATTCCCTCCAGTATTTGTCTTTTTCCTTTCCTGTCATATTAGCTACTCTGATGGATGTGCGATGGTATCTCAGTGCTGTTTTGATTTGTGTTTCTCTAATCAATAACGTTTTAGAGCATTTAAAAAATATAACTTGAGATAGCTTTGATTTCTCCTTCTGAAAACTGTTTGCTCATATCCTTTGACTGTTTATCAATTAGGGAATGACTTTTTTCCTATATATCTGACTCGTGTCTTTAGACATTTGAGAAATGAAGCCTTTGTTGGAGAAAAATTGTGCTAAATTTTTTCCCGGTTTTCTAATTTCCTTCTAATCTTGGCTGCATTGGTTTTGTTTGTGCAAAAACTTTTCAATTTAATATAATCAAAATTATCCATTTTATATCTCATAAAGTTGTTGATATCTTCTTCGGCCATAAAGTCTTTACTTCTCTATAGATCTGCCAGACGCAATGTTCCATAGCCCCTTAATTTGTCTCTATCACCCTTTATGTCTAAATCGTGTACCGATTTCACCATTATCTTGGTATAGAGTGTGAGATTTTGGTCTATACCTAGTTTCTGCCAAAGTGCTTTCCAGTTTTCTGAGCAGGTTTTGTCAAATAGCAACTTCTTGTCCCAAAAGCTTGGATCTTTGGGTTTATTCCCCACTAGACTCCCATGGTTTTTACCTATTATGTTCCTTGTACCTAATCTGTTCCACTGACCCAGCCCTCCATTTCTTATCCAGGACCAGATTGGGGGGATGATTATAGCTTTGTAATACAGCTTAAAATCTGTTGCTGCCAGGCCACTCTCCTTCACATGTCCCCCCGTTGATTCCCTCGATATTCTTGAGAGCCATTATTCCCGTCTCCCCTTCTCGGCGGCACAGATGTCGTCTGTTCTGGAGTGTGTCCTGAAAATGCATCATTTTCTGGAGACCGGTCATGGTGTGGGGGCATTGGTTCTGGTTTTAGAGGCTGGGGGCTGGGCTGAATTCATACCTCTTATTTACAAGCTGTGGGAGCTGAGACGAGTTTCCCATCTCGGGAATCACTTTTCTACCTGTGACCTGAAGGAGTTTGACTTAACAAGAGAAACAAACATTTCTTGAGGGTCTGCTCTATGCCAGGCACTTTGCTAGGCACTGGGAATACCCCAAAAAGGGCCTTCCCTCCAGGAGCTTACAATCTAACGAAGGTGACAAACTGCAAGCAAAGCTAGACAAATTGCCCAGAGAACCAGATGGCCTCTGGGGGTCCTCCCAGCATCTGGATGGGCGATTGAAGGCCAAGAAATAGTGGACAGATTGGGCGTGTGCTCCGAGAGGCCGCGATGCCGGCTCGGCCCCCAGAGCCTTTGCCTGAGTCATCCTCGCTGCCCTACTTTCCCGGCCAACGGGCTGGGAGGTTCCTGCTTGTACCTGAGCGCTAGCTCTGGTGTCGGAATGGGGATCAAAGCCCAACCTCTCCCTCCATTAGCTTGTACCTTGAGGAAGTCCTCTAGCCTGTTTCCCCACTGATAAAGGGAGTAGACTGGATCACATACACACACAGAGCCTTTCTCTGTCTCTCACTCTTTCTCTTTCCCTGTGTCTCTGTTTTTTTTTTTTTCTGTTTCAGTCTGTCTCTCTCTTTGTCTCAATCTCCCTCTGTCTCTTTCATCTCTGTTTTTTGTCAGTCTCTTTTTCTGCCTCTCTCAGCCCATCTGTCTCTCTCTGTGTCTCTGTCTGGTTTTCCTCTCTATCTCTGTCTCCCTCTGTGTCTCTGTCTCTGTCTCAGTCTCCCTCTGTCTCTTTTATCTCTCTGTTTTTGTGTCTGTCTCTTTTTCTGCCTCTCTCAGCCCACCTGTCTCTCTCTGTCTCTCTCTGTTTCTTTCTCAGTCTCTGTCTCTCTCTGTGTCTCTGTCTCTCTCTCTGTCTCTGTCTCTCTCCTTTCTCTGTTTTTTTGTCTGTCTCTTTTTCTGCCTCTCTCAGCCACCTGTCTCTCTCTGTCTCTCCCTCCCTCTTGTTTTCCGTCTGTCTCTCTCCATCCTTCAAGCCCGGCATTCTGTAAGTTGGAGACGTCAGGGCACCCCCCGCCCCAGCCTGCTCCTTCAGCTCCTCTGTCACAGCCTCTGAGCAGGAAGCGCCTTCCGTGGGCATCTTGCCTGGCCAGAGCCGGAGCCCCCTCTGCAGACTTCCCGACACGAGGCCCCCCAGCCTTCTCTTGAAGAAGGCGGATGATGGGGAGTCTAGTGGGGGAGACATGACTAGACAGCAGCTCCCAGGAAAAGGGCCCGGAGGTTCCCGCGGCCTGTGGGCTCCGTGTGAGTCGGCTCCGCGTGAGCCGGCTCTGTGTGAGTCCGCTCCGTGATGCAGGTGCTGCAGCAGCAGCCGGACGGGCCCGCGGCCAGAGCGCCGGGCTTCGGTCTGACTCGGGCCCTCGCGGCCTGGGCATCCTCAGGCTGGGCACTTGCTGTCTCTGGCCTTGGGCTTTTAGCAGTACTGGCCCAAATCTATTTCCCTAAAGTCCTAGGGAGGAAGCCCCGAGGGCAGAGCTGCCCCTCCTGTCCTGCCCCTTCCTGGGCCGGCCATCCCCGGGCACCCAGAGGGACCTCAGAGGAAGCCGGTCGCTGCCATCCCATAATAATGATGGCGACAGCCGCCATCTCCAGGGCTCCCTGTGAGGGGCCCCAGGGGATCTCGCTTGGAACTTGGGCTCACCCTCAGTCCTGGTCAGTCAGCCACTCAGTGAGCTGGTCTCAGGCACCCGCTGGGTGTCAGGCTCCGTGCCAGGCCCGGGCCCACGGACACCACAAAGCAAATGGTCCCTGCCCAAGACCTGGAAGAGAACTCTCTCCCATTTGTCTACACGGTCAGGTTCTCAAAGCGCTTTAGAAACATGACTTCCCCACAACAACCACGGAGGTGGGTGCTATTGTTAACCTCCTTCCACAATTGAGGAAACCGAGGCAGAAAGAGGTGAAAGCAAGAGTGTGGGGGAGGATTCGAACTCAGGCTCTCCCTACTCCAGGCCTGCGGCTTTGTGCATTGCAGCAGATTGCACACGCGTGTTCCTGCATGTGCTCACACACACAGATTGTGTCTGCACACACTTTTGTAGCTTGTGCACATGTGTACCAGGAAGTTGTGTGTATACACATGCAGACAATTTTGTGTACACGCTCGCAGGCAGGTTGTGTCACGTGTGTGGGGGTTGCATATATGCGCTTGTGATGCATGTATAGAGTACACGCCCATGTATGCAGTGTGCACACATGTACCAGGCAGGCTGCAGCACACATGCAGACGGTCCTGTGCCAGATGCACACGGGGCTGCATGGGCCCGGACGGAGCCTGCACCGATGGGAACCATCCCTCCTCACCCGGAGCTCCCATTACAATGAAGGAGGCCACGGGGCGATTAGGCCCTGCCCAACACCCATGGAGAGGAGGGGAGGTGGGCCTAGAACCACCACGGGAGTGGGGGGGGGCGCAAAGAGCCGGGCAGCCCCAGGAGAGGGAGGCTCAGGCTCGGGTTCCGCAGGCTGGAGCCTCTTCTGCTCCTGGGCCACTTTTCACCCCCATGGTCATCATTGGGAAGCGGAGGAATCATGGAGCCTCTGACTGGGCGCTCCCCGCAGCAAGGCAGTCCCTGCTCCTTGGCAAGCAGCTCTCCAGCCCCCTCCCACCATGGGCTAGTTTATGAGGCAGGATTTGAGTTCAGGGCGCCCTGACTCCCAGGCCAGCTTTCCGCCCTGCTCTCTGCCCGGCTCTGCTCCCAGAATGCCCTCGTTTTCCACCTCAGAGCTTCCCTCACTCCCTCCAAGCATCCGTTCAAATCCTCCCCTTGTCCCCTTTCCCGGGCGGCCCCTGCTGCCAGCCTCCCCCCTCCCGTCTCTAACCTCCCCCCTCCCGTCTCTGCCGTCCCCCAGAGTTCACCTGCTCCCCCAGGGCAGGCCCCACTTCCGCTCGGCCCCATCCCCCGAGGGCTCAGCTCCCTCGCCAGTCCACTGCCCCTGCCCCCCGCGGGGATCTTCTCCGCCCCCCGCGCCCGGGCCGGGGCCTTCTGGAACCCCGGTTCTGCTGACTGAGGCGGCTCCCCGGGCAGAGCCGCCGCCAAATGTGGTGAGCTTCGCAGAAAGGCCGGCCTTCCGTCAGCATTTTCCCAGCCGAGGTGGGGGTGGGGGAGCGGCTATCTGCAGAAGTGCCGGCGCCCTCCTGGAGGGCAGGATCACCCCTCGCATCCAGCGTGGGCAGCTCTGCTCTCCTGGGGGGGGGGGGAGTCGCTGGTCCTGGCTGTGGGCGGGGCAGGGGGGCTGGGCTGCCAGTCCTTACACGACCGAGGGATCCCTTCCCCCCCTCCCTCACTCCAGAGCCAAAGCCGGGCCCTGAGGGAGAGGCGTCAGGCTGAGCCTGGGGTGGCCGCCATGGGGATTCGATCCCCCTGCTGCCATCGGGCGGCCTGGCCCTCTGAGGGGTTCAGGGACCTCGGGCCCACCGCGGGGGCACTCAGGAACCTCCCAGTCTCCGGAGGGGAGCGGAACGCTAATGCCAGGCAGGGAGCCCGGCCGGGGAGAGGGCCCGGACGCGGCAGAGGGCGGGGAGCCCGGCCGGGGAGAGGGCCCGGACGCGGCAGAGGGCGGGGAGCCCGGCGCGGGGAGAGGGCCCGGACGCGGCAGAGGGCGGGGAGCCCGGCACGGGGAGAAGGTCCGGGACATGGCGAAGGGAGATCTGGGCGCGGCCCGTGCCGAGAGCTGATGCTCTCACGTGCTCTGGGGCCGAGAGGAGCGGAGGTGGCGGCCGGGAATACAGGCGGGCCGTCCTGCGGGACGCTGCCCTGTTAGGTTCTGGGCGCCGCGGGCCGGAGGGTCCAGAAATAGGCAGTTTGAGGAAAAGCGGAGTCCACGGCGTGTGAAGGGGACAGAGCAGTTGTTTAAGCTGGAGAAGAGGAGCCGGGTCTCCGAGAACCCAAGTGTGGAAGGGCGTGGTGGGAGTGAGTGGGAGTGTGTCGTTCTTGAGTCTCAAGAACAATAAAAGGTCTCCGGTAACCCGCCCGCTTTTAAGCAAGGGGAGATATCTCCCTCTCGCCGCCGCCCTCGGGCTTCTGGTCTGGGGTCGTTCTGGAAACCAAGCACGCGCCAGGCCGCTGCGGCGACATCCAGACGGCTGCCGGGGGTGACGGGGCCGGAGCTGGGGGAGCTGAGGCTGGCGCGGGCACGGAGGGCGGAGTCTTGCGCGAGGGCACCTATCTGGGCACCTGACAGGCCCCGAGGCCATCCCGACCTCTTGTTGCTGCCTCTGGCGCTCAGGCCATCTTCCCTCCCCCCCCCCTTCTCTGTCCTGTGCTTTCAGAAGATGGAACAGGGACGAACCCAGACTGTGGTGAATGGAGAGAGGGAACCTGGAGTTAGAAACTCAGGACCCGGCACCCGATGGGGTACGGGGGGAGGGAGGGGAGGAGGCCTCTGGGATTGTGAGCCAGGAGCTGAGACCAAGCCCAGGGACCGGGGAGCTTCATAGGGGCCCCCAGAGTCATCGGTCATCCCCGACGTTCCTTCTGCGAGGATGGGAGTGGGTGGTGCTGGGGTGTGGGGATTCACTGGTCATTCTCTGTCCTCGGTCCTGCTGCAAGGGAAGGACTTCGCGGTGCTGGGGGGCACTGGGCCCCTTGGGGGTTACCTGAGGCTAGCTAGAGATACAGGGAATGGGGGGGATGGGCAGGGGCTGAAGGGAAACTGAGTCTCTACAAGTGGGAGCAGCTGGAGAAATCCGCCTGAGCCAGGGTCCCGGGGCCAGAGGGAGCAGCGACAGGCGGAGCGAGGCGGAGGGGAGAGGGGGTCGGACCAACTCTGGGAACAGGACTGGGAAGCTCCAGGCCGGACTCGGAGCCCCGGAGCCAAAGCTCGCTGCCAGGCTTGCCAAGGAGGCCGGCAGGGCCGGGGACAAGAGGACAGAAGACTGCATCCTTCCACCCCTCTGCCCGCGCCTTGTAGCTGTCGGAAGACAAACAGGGGCTTCCTATGCAGTCTGGGAGGTGACAGCCATCCGCTGGAGGTCACTACCTGGGGGGCCAGGAAGTTTTGGAAAAAATATTTTTGATCATCAGCCAATTTATTAAACACCTACTGTGTGTCAAAAGTGCCGAGGATACAAAAATAAGCAGGTGATGCCCGCCCTCAAGGAGCCAAAGGCAGCACCGTGTACATGGGCAGGTCCTCACGGACTGCATAAAACAGCTCGGGGGGAGAATCTCTTCTGTAGATGGTGACTGGGCCAGACCAAAGATCCCAAGGGGCAGAGGGAGGAGGAGGGCCTTGCAGGGGGCAGAGCTGCCAACCACCAAAAGCTTCTTCCTCCCAAAGCCGAGCATCAGAGAATCCCCAAATCGGGGACCTTGGGGACCTCGGGGACCACTGGGGCCAGCCCTTCCCCAGGTGGGAACCATCCACCCTCTGTTTGGAGAGCTCCAGTGACAGGGAGCTCTCTACCTGTTAAGATAGTCTTCTTGGAGGGATCTGCTCGTTGGGGGGAGGTGGTCGGGAGGCCCTGTGTCGCTGCTGGAGGGAGGAGGGGACTGAGTGGGGCTGGGGGTCCTCCCTGCTTTCCTTCTGCCGGGGCGAGGGAGGCAGGAGAGTGAAAAGCCAGAGGGAAAGTAAGGGGGCTCCTTGATGGAGACACAGCCAAGCTGCCCAAATGGGTGCTTCTACCTCCCGGGGAAAGGTGTATGAGAAGCCTGTGACAGGCAGGGCCCTGGAGCTTCGGGGCTCCCGGCCCTTCCCTCTGAAAGCATTGGGCCTTTAAATCGTGAGATTCGGTCAGAGTTTGCCTTTAAATTATGAAATCTGGAGTTAGAATTTGCCTTAAATGACGAACTTCAGACCCGTCAGGCTGAGGGAGCTGTCTCCGGGATGAGTGAGGGGGGAACACGCTGTACTTAGGTGTTGGATTTCTTTCGATTTTTTTTCATTATCCCTCAAAGGATGGGGGGGGGGGGAGGGGAGTGAGTGAGGAAGGATGAGAGTTGGATTGAGGAGGAAGGAAGGGGACTCTGGGTAAGAAGCTGAATTAAAGGAGACGTCCCTGGGATCTTTTTTACCTGAAATCAAACCATCCAACCAGTGTTTGGGGATGTGGGTGAGGGACATAGCCAGGAAGGAGATGGAGGGCCTCGGTCTGACCATGCGGGCAGGAGGATCAGAATGGGGACACTTTGGTACCCCTTGATTTTTTCCCCTTCTTGACCCCTCAATTTTTCCCCTTCTTGACCCCTCAATTTTCTTTTCCCCCTTCTTGACCCCTCCACTTTCTCAAGGAGATTGAGAGAAGGAAGGAAGGTCCTGGCTTTTGGAGGAAAGCATGGGGACTTGCCTCAGGAGGGGCCCCTTCCCGGTTGACACTGGGCTTGCTTAGCCTTTTCTCTCTCCTCCCCCCAGATCCAGCATCTTAGGATGAAACCTCCCTCCCAGGCCTTGCTCATTATTAAGCCCAAAGTAACCAGGGAGCCCTATTACCGAGGCTTCTGGGAGTGGGAAGTGGGGCTCTCTGGGGGCCTGGGCAGACTTCAGCAGTAGAAAATCAGGCTGACAAGGCTGCCTCATCCACTTTTCACACGGAGCTTTTTTTATTTGTATTTTTAGCCGAATGCTGTATGTCACCCCCAGAAAGCCCGGCTCTGCAGAGCGTCTCCTCGGGGACCGGGCTCGGCTGGGCTCCCCTGGGCAGGGCTTCCTGGAGCGCTCGGGGTCCCGCGGGGCCCAGCAGGGCCGGGTCTCGCCCGCGTGCTGGCCCCCACTGGGAGCCATGGCGGAGGCCTCGGGGTCCTGCCAATGAAAGGGAATGGAGACGTTTAGTTTGGAGCAAAACGAGGGCCTGGTCTCTGGATCATGGCCCCGGAATCCTGCCCCACACAATTGTTGGACCCTGAGGGCAGAGGTCATTGTGGGGGAGGGGATGCAAAGTCAAACTTCCCTCAAACCAGAGCTGTCCAGGAGGGAGACGGCCGCTGCCGGAGGTAGTGAGCTCCCCATACTGGAGGTCTGTAAGAGAGGCCGGAGGGGCCTGGACAGCTGCCCTCCGCGGACCCTTCCGCCTCAGAGATTCTTTGACAGGACGGTGGGGAAACTGAGTCTGTGGCGGTCGGGTTCCCGCAGGAACGGCCTGGTGTGGCGCGGGCTTTGGCGCCGCTCTGCCAGGGTCACGTGGCGCCCCCCTCCCTCCTCTCCCCTCCTCCCCAGGGCTCTTGCAGCAGATTTCAGAATGAAGCATCCCATGTGTGAGGAAAATGAATGTCAGACACCGGGTAATTTCCAACCCAATTACCTCGTAATCCCCAGAGCTACCTGCTCGGCCCGGCCGCCGCTCTCAGCCCGGCAGCCGCCTCTTTATCACGCGCACATGGGATTTTCAGGAAGTAACCGCATTAAGCCCAGCCTGGGAACCGGCCGGCCTGCCCTGTCATGTCTCCTCTCCCGCCTCGTCCCTCAGGCTCAGCAGATGGGCAGAGGATGCTGAGGCGGCAGTGGGCGCCCGGGCCTTACTGGTTCATGGCCGCCACCTACCAGACAGAGGCAATGGGTCCGTGCATGGGGACCAGGCCATCTCGGCGGTCTAGGCAACAGACACCAGCTGGGAGGGCCCTTAGAGCAGAGAACGTGGAGCCTCGGAGCTGGGAGGGCCCTTAGAGCAGAGAACGTGGAGCCTCAGGGTTGGGAGGGCCCTTAGAGCAGAGAACATGGAGCCCCGGAGCCGGGAGGGCCCTTAGAGCAGAGAACGTGGAGCCTCAGAGCTGGGAGGGCCCTTAGAGCAGAGAACATGGAGCCTCAGAGCTGGGAGGGCCCTCAGAGCAGAGAACATGGAGCCTCAGGGTTGGGAGGGCCCTTAGAGCAGAGAATGTGGGGCCTCAGGGTTGGGAGGGCCCTTAGAGCAGAGAACATGGAGCCTTGGAGCCGGGAGGGCCCTTAGAGCAGAGAACGTGGAGCCTCAGGGTTGGGAGGGCCCTCAGAACAGAGAACGTGGAGCCTCAGGGTTGGGAGGGCCCTTAGAGCAGAGAACGTGGAGCCTCAGGGTTGGGAGGGCCCTTAGAGCAGAGAACGTGGAGCCTCAGGGTTGGGAGGGCCCTCAGAGCAGAGAACATGGAGCCTCAGGGTTGGGAGGGCCCTTAGAGCAGAGAATGTGGGGCCTCGGAGCCGGGAGGGCCCTTAGAGCAGAGAATGTGGAGCCCCGGAGCCGGGAGGGCCCTTAGAGCAGAGAACGTGGGGCCTCGGAGCCGGGAGGGACTCTAGAACATTGAATGTCAGATGTGGGAAGGGCCCTACAGTAGAGCTTGGGTGGACCTTATACCTTGCAGTATCAGATCTTCAAGAGACCTAGAACATAGGCCATATAATTCCAGAATTGGAAAGGACATTAGAATATAGAACACAGAGTTCTCATATAGAACATCAGAATTGGAAAGAACCCGAATGTAAGGGATGGGCAGATCTAACATAGAATGTTAGAGTCATAAAGGAACTTAGAACATAGAACACAGAATGTCAGATCTAATAGAGACCTTAGAACAAAGAATTGTCAGAGCTGGCAGAGACTTTAGAATGTAGAATGTTAGAGCTGGGAGGGCCCTTGGAACATAGAACATGAAGTGTCCCATTTGACAGGAACCTTAGAACAAAGAGACATTAAGGAATGAATGAATGAATGAATGAATGAATGGAGAAGCATTTATTGAACCCCATATGTGCCAAGGACCGGGCTGTGTGCTGGGATTACCCGTATTTAGAATGCAGATGGTGCCACCGGAGGCGACAAGGCAGAGTGGGAGGGCAGAGTCAGCACCCCAGGGTACCTTACGCTGTGACACGGGAGGTGACTTCACCCTGCGAGCCTGGAGAGGGATAGAGCCAAGCTGGGGTTCCGCAGCCTGGGGCACCGCACATTCTCTGATGGCCATGACTGGGGGACACGGGGAGGGCCGGGCCCAGCAGGGTGAGTTCAAGGCCAGCCTCTGGCCCCCAGCCGCTGCGTGGCCTGGTCACCAACAGCGGAAGCGCCGCCGTGGCCCCAGGCAGACACGGGGCTGAGGTGGGATGTGAGGCTGCCCGGTCCTGGATTCCAAGGAGAACCCCCTTATTTTTACAAAGGAGGGGGCTGAGCTCAGGGCCGAGGCCACCGGTGAGTGGGGAGCTGGGACTGGCTGGGGGACCCTGGGGGGCCTGACTGCAGGGAGCCTGGATGGGCAGAGGTGGGGGATTCCGGGTGGCCTCGGGACCGCTGGAAGAGGAGCCGCCGCGAGCTCCCAGAATCCATCTCGGCCGAACCGGCCACGCGTCTGGGCCGCCCGAGCGCTTCCAGCTTCCCTTTGATCCGGGCTCTGGCTCCCCGGGGATGTGATCCCTCCGCTTGTGTGCTCGCCTTCATTTGTAAATATTCTCCAGCGTGGGCCCGCGGGTTCGGGGCTCTCTGTTCCTTCCACAAACACGGCGCGTTTGGAGCCGGCTTTGTAAATGATGGGGTCTGGGAGCGGCCCCGGGGAGGAACGGCTCCCCACCCGCGGGAGCGGCCCGAGGATGCGCCGGTGTGTGAAGGAGCCCCGGGAAGGAGCCGATGGCCAGAAGGGAAATGGAGCCATCAGCCGGGGCTCCGGAAGGACCGTCGTGCAACCTGGAGGGAGGGGGGCAAAAGTGAGCACAAGGATCCCTGGGAAGCTTTCCGCCTCGGGACGTGGCGCCTGGGGGGGGGGGCTTTCCGGAACGCTGACCGCGGCCGTTCCTTCCCCTCAGTTTGCGGTGTAGCCCTGCTTGTGTCCCGTGGGCTCCCTCCTCAGAACGGAAGCTTCTCCAGGGCAGGGACCGAAGTCGCGGGCTGCCGTCCCTTGGGGCTCGGCGCTCACCGCCCCGGGCAGCGCGAGGCCCTGGAGCCGGAGGGCGGCGGCCGGTAGGAGGGCAGCGCAGGTACGAGGCCCTGGAGCAGGAGGGCGGCGGCCGGTAGGAGGGCAGCGCAGATACGAGGCCCTGGAGCAGGAGGGCGGCAGCCCGTAGCAGGGCACGCAGGCGCGAGCGCCGACCCCGGCACGTGGCACCGGCCTGGCACACGGCTCGTGGGCACGTGCTAGAACCAGTATCCGGGAGGCTTGGAGTGTTCTCAGGGCCCTCACTGGGAGGGGATCACCCGTCTCCGAGGAGCCCGGAGGCAGGGGACCGCGGGGATGGGGAACAGGGAAGGGTGGGCCCGAAGGGCCTTTCCAAGCCCTGACTTCCCCTATTCTAAGCTTCCTCCCAGCCCTGACATCGTCTGTTCTAAATCCCTCTCCCACCCTGACATTCCCCTGTTCTCAGGCCTCTCCCATCTTTGACACCCCCCTGTTCTCAGGCCCCTCCCAGCTCTGACATTCCCTGTTCTCAGGCCCCTCCCATCTTTGACACCCCCTGTTCTCAGGCCCCTCCCAGCTCTGACATTCCCTGTTCTCAGGCCCCTCCCATCTTTGACACCCCCTGTTCTCAGGCCCCTCCCATCTTTGACACCCCCTGTTCTCAGGCCCCTCCCAGCTCTGACATTCCCTGTTCTCAGGCCCCTCCCATCTTTGACACCCCCTGTTCTCAGGCCCCTCCCAGCTCTGACATTCCCCTGTTCTCAGGCCCCTCCCAGCTTTGACACCCCTTGTTCTCACGCCCCTCAAAGCCCCAACTTCCCCTGTTCTAAGCTTACTCCTAGCCCTGACATCGTCTGTTCTAAATCCCTCTCCCACCCTGACATTCCCCTGTTCTCAGGCCTCTCCCACCCTGACATTCCCCTGTTCTCAGGCCCCTCCCACCTTTGGCATCCCCTGTTCTCAGGCCCCTCCCACCCTGACATTCCCCTGTTCTCAGGCCCCTCCCACCCCTGACTTCCCCTGTTCTAAAGCCCCTCCCGGCCCTGATCTTCCTGGTTCTAAAATTCGTGTTCTGGGCCTCTTGGTGTCTGAAAGGTCCCTGAGCCAGAGGAGGGTCGGACGTTCCGGGGATTGTGCAGAGCCGGGGGTGGGAGGGGGAGGGGTCGCTTTGAGAGCTGATGACTTCCCCACTCGAGCCTTTGTGGTCCCCCAGGCCCTGCCCCCTGCCCCCCGCTGGGCCCCGATGCCCCCCGGGGAGGACCCGAGCAGGCCTCGGCTCTCATCTCTCCTAATCCTCCGTCGGAGCCCCCAGCCCACTCAGATGCTGAAATCTTCCCAGCTGTCTCCGCGAGCACCTGCTCGGAATACCAACAGGAGGTTTAAAGTTGGGCTTCATTATTTAAAAAAAATTAAAATATCCTAATCTGGCAGGCTGAGGAGGTGTCAGCTGCGCGGTCAGTACGGTTGCCATGGAGACCAGCAGGCAAGGCCGGCGCCCGGGAGGAGGAGAGGCCCGCTTCCCGCCAAGCCGAGGTGCCAATTACCACGAGAGGAACACTGCCAGAGCCCAACGGGCCTGATGCTTAATGACAAGCGCCCCGTGCAATTGTGGGAGTGAATCTCCCGTTGGGAATAATTGTGGGTATCGGAGAGTGGGGGCTGGGCCCGGAGGGAGCGGAACTGGTCTCCGTCCTCCCCTGCGTTGGCTCATGTCGCCCAGGGACTTGGGCCGCTGGCCCTCCGGCCTAGGCTCTGCCCCCTTCACTCTGCCTGCGCCTCAGTTTCCCCCTGTGGAAAATGGGGAAGGAGAGCAGCAGCCGGCCTTTCCCAACGGGAGTGGGAGGATGAGGTTCAATCCATCTGCCGGCAGCGGGAATCCGGGCGGGAGTGGGCTCCAGGGGGCTTCCGTCTCCTCCCCAGACTCATCTAGAACATGTCCCAGACAGTTCTCAGCCTTTGGGATCGTTAAAGACAGAAACACGGGAATCAGGAAGGAAACCGTATTCTGAGCATTAATTTACTCTGAGACACTAACCGCTAATTAACCAGCGTGCATTTATTAGGCACTGAGTGTAGCCCAGTCCCGGGCTAGGCATAATGACCAAAATGGCCATGCGGGGTGCTGTGGTGGGCCAAGCAGCCGGCAGCTTAGTCTCCTTCCCAGACCCCCGGCAAAACTACCTTGCAATCACATGGCGTCAGCAGCTGGAGGGCACAGTGGGCAGTGCCAAGCCGAGCCAGGAAGACCTGAGTTCGAATCCAGCCTCAGACACCAGCTGTGTGCCCCATGCCAGCCTCAACTCAGATTGCCTCAGTTTCCTCATCTGTAAAGTGTGGATAACAATACTAATGGTAGCCATTATCGTTATTGTTAATCCTCATTCTCTACATCTGCCCATGCTATCCCCCTCCCTAGATGGCCCCTCCGTTTATGAGTTTGAGTCTTTATTATCTCCTTGGTCAGCCCGAAGTGGGGGCCTTGGTAGTTCTCCTGGGGATCTGGAGCCCAGATCACATTCTCTCCCCGAAGCCCTCCCAAAGAGCCCCCCAGGGACAAGACAGGGGCAGGATTGGTCCCCGGAGCCCCAGCTAGGCTTCCGAGACTGTCCCTGCCGTGGAGCAGGCTTCCTCTGGGACTTTGAATGACTCATCTCTCCTTCCCACTGGAGGCTTTCCTCTCAGACAGATAAAAGATTTGAGAAGAATTTCTCAGGTCTCTTTCAGTTGTGCCATCCTCTTTTCTGTGTTCTGTTCCAATATCCCCTGTTCTAAGCCCCCTCCCAGCCCTGACATCCCCTGTTCTAAGTTCCCTCCCAACCCTGACATCCCCTGTTCTAAGTTCCCTCCCAACCCTGACATCCCCTGTTCTAAGCTCCCTCCCACCTCTGACATCCCCTGTTCTAAGTTCCCTCCCAACCCTGACATCCCCTGTTCTAAGTTCCCTCCAACCCTGACATCCCCTGTTCTAAGCTCCCTCCCACCTCTGACATCCCCTGTTCTAAGTTCCCTCCCAACCCTGACATCCCCTGTTCTAAGTTCCCTCCCACCTCTGACATCCCCTGTTCTAAGCTCCCTCCCAGCTCTGACATCCCCTGTTCTAAGCTCCCTCCCACCTCTGACATCCCCTGTTCTAAGTTCCCTCCCAACCCTGACATCCCCTGTTCTAAGCCCCCTCCCAGCCCTGACATCCCCTGTTCTAAGCTCCCTCCCACCTCTGACATCCCCTGTTCTAAGTTCCTCCCAACCCTGACATCCCCTGTTCTAAGCCCCCTCCCAGCCCTGACATCCCCTGTTCTAAGTTCCCTCCCAACCCTGACATCCCCTGTTCTAAGTTCCCTCCCAACCCTGACATCCCCTGTTCTAAGCTCCCTCCCACCTCTGACATCCCCTGTTCTAAGTTCCCTCCCAACCCTGACATCCCCTGTTCTAAGTTCCTCCCAACCCTGACATCCCCTGTTCTAAGCTCCTCCCACCTCTGACATCCCCTGTTCTAAGTTCCCTCCCAACCCTGACATCCCCTGTTCTAAGTTCCCTCCCACCTCTGACATCCCCTGTTCTAAGCTCCCTCCCAGCTCTGACATCCCCTGTTCTAAGTTCCCTCCCAACCCTGACATCCCCTGTTCTGAGCTCCCTCCCAGCCCTGACATCCCCTGTTCTAAGTTCCCTCCCAACCCTGACATCCCCTGTTCTAAGCTTCCTCCCAGCTCTGACATCCCCTGTTGTAAGCCCCCTCCCAGCTCTGACATCCCCTGTTCTAAGCCTCCTCCCAACCCTGACATCCTCTGTTCTAAGCTCCCTCCCAGCCCTGACATCCCCTGTTCTAAGCTCCCTCCCAGCTCTGACATCCCCTGTTCTAAGTTCCCTCCCAACCCTGACATCCCCTGTTCTAAGTTCCCTCCCAACCCTGACATCCCCTGTTCTAAGCTCCCCCCCAGCCCTGACATCCCCTGTTCTAAGCCCCCTACCAACCCTGATGTTCCCATTCTAAGGATCCTCCTAGATCTGACATTTTTTAGTCTAAGCTTCTTTGTCAGCTCTGACAGCCTCTAGTGTTCTATGTTCTAGGATATTCTATGATCTTGTATGTGTGGAGAACCAGGCCCCGATGAGTCTTAGTGACCCTGAGGAAGGCCTAGAGATATCCCATTCTAATTAATTTGAGGCTTCAGGAGCCCCCTCAGAAATAAGGGGGCCCTGCATTGTCTGGGAAAGTCCCCGGCTTCCACGGGCCTGTCCCTGACCCCCGAGAAGGCCGATGCACCTGAGAAGGCCAGGGCCTCCCGGCCGCCCACTCCCACACCTGGAGCAAAGGCAGCCCAGGCAAAAATAACCCCGAGCAGAAGCGCCCGCAAAATAGAGGCGGCTTTCACAGCTACTCCGAGGTGTCAGCGGCTCTTTAGAAGAAAGCAGAACTAATTAATTATGAGGAGTCAGTCGGGGAAGCGAGCTGCTGCCGCTAATGCATGCGGCTCCCTCCCGGGCCACCAGCTGACCCTTTTCTCTGAGGCCTGGAGGGGGAGGAAGAAGAGGGAAGAGAAGAGGAAGAGGAGGAGGAGGGAGGGGAAGAGGAAGATGAAAAGGAGGAGGAGAAAGATGAGGAGGAGGAGGGAAGGAAGAGGAGGGGGGAGGAAGAGGAAGATGAGGAGGAAGAGGAAGGAGAAGAGGAAGAGGAAGGAAGGAGGAGATGGAAGAGGAAGGAGAGGAGAAGTGGAGGAAAGAAAGAGGAAGAAGGAAAGGGGAAAACCAAGAAAGAGAAGAGGAAGAGGAGGGAGCAGAAGAGAGGGATGAAGGAAGATAGAGAAGAAGGAGGTGAGAAATAGGCTAAAGGCAGAGGGGATGCTAGTCAAGTGATGGAAGAGGCACAGGACCCAAAGACCAGCCCAAAGAAGAAAGGATGGCCTTCCCGGGGGGCGAGCCCTCCGTCGCCGGGTCCGCCGGCCTTCCCGGGGAGCGAGCCCTCCGTCACCGGGTCCGCCGGCCTTCCCGGGGGGCGAGCCCTCCGTCACCGGGTCCGCCGGCCTTCCCGGGGGGCGAGCCCTCCGTCGCCGGGTCCGCCGGCCACGGCCGGATGGCCGCTGCTCTTGGGCGTCTCAGAGGGGAATCCTGGCTCGGGCCTGGCTTCCAGCGGATGCTGGTGAGGGTTTTCCCACCCAGAAGTTTCTGTGAGGAAATGGGAAGAAGGAGGAGGTGGGAAAGGACGGAGGAGAGAAAGCAAAGGAGCATGAAAGGAGAAGGGGGGGGGTCTCTTGTCATTTCTGACGCCTATAGTGTTCTATGTTCCAGGATATTCTATGGTCTTGTGTGTGTGGAGAAGCAGGCCCCGAGGAGGCTTAGTGAGCCTGAGGAAGGCCCGGAGAGGGTCCCCATTCTGATTAGAGGCTTCAGGAGTCCCCCAGAAGTAAGGGGGTCCTGCATTGTCTGGGAAGGTCCCTGGTTTGAGGGCTGCCCCGGGCCTGTCTCTGACCCCTGAGCTGATGGGGGCTACAGAGCCCCGGCCCTCATTTGGGCAGCCTGCGGGGGGGGGCTGCCCAGGGGCAGAATACAGGGGAGACCCGGAGGCCGGGGACAGGGGAGACCAAGCGGCCCGGAACCCGGCCCCATTCTTCCCCAAAGTGCTGCCGGGGGCGAGGGGAGTGGCTCTGGCTGAGCCCCAGATCCCTGGGATAGAGCCTCCTCCCAGCTGGGGCCGTGGGGACCCCAAACTTCCCGCCTGGCTCTTGTCCCGGGGGATTGTGGGTGCTGTGGCTCGGAGGGAAGGGCCTCGGAGAAAGCGTTCTCCTATTAGACTGGAGCCTCCTTGAGGGCAGGGACTCTCCTTCCCTGTTCTTGTTCGTCTTCAGTCAATAGCACTTTCCCCAATTACGCGAAAGAGAGTTTTCAACATTCACTTTTCTAAGATTCTCAGTTCCAATATTCCCCCCTCCCCCTCCCCCCCAGGACGCAATCTGAAGCAGGCTAAAATGTCCAATCATTTTATAGACATTTCCTTATTATTCACGTTGTTCGAGAAAAATCGGAATCAAAGGGAAAATCACAAGAAAGAGAAAGCAAACAAAGGCCGAAAAGTGTCTTCCTCGACCTACGTTCGGTCTCCACGGTCCACTCTGGACGCGGACGCATTTTCCACGCAGGGACTTCCTTCCTGGGCCCCGGGATTGTGGCGCGTGCCCGGCACATGCTAAGTCCTCAGCGGGGGCTTTCCCGCCTCCGGCCCGCCTGACCGCGAGGGCTCCCTTGGGAGTTTCTCTTGGAACACTTTTCAGCCTCGGGGCGTCCGTCCCTTTGCCCGGGCAGGAGAGCCCCTCCCCCGCCCGCTGACCAGTGGGAAGCAATCGCCGTCCGGGGCTCTGACTGGGACACGCCCGGCTGTCCCCGTGTGGCTTTTCCCGAATCCCCGGAGAATCACGTGTTGCTGTTTCAGTAAAACAGCAGCCAAGGCTGCGGCCCCCCACGGGCCCCCCACCCCCTGCGCCCCCGGCAGTGGGAAGCGCTCGGGTTTCACGGAGCTGGGCAGAGCGGGGATGGAGGCCCGGGGGCCACAGAGAGTCGGGGGCTTGTTCCAGAGCGTGGGCGTTGGGCTTGGGGAGCCCCGGGGGAGCAGGGAATTAAATACCCCCCACTCATCTCCACTGGGGAGCTGAGTTCAAGCCTCCAGTTTTGAGCCTCAGTTTCTTTATCTGTAAAATGGGGAAGAGCTCATTTTCCCTGCCTCTTCCTGAGGGGTGTGATGAGGGCGGCCTTCTGGAAACCTAGAAAAGCGAGGTGCTGTTATGATGATGATGACGCTGCAGGGGAGCCTCAGTTTACTCTTCAGTTAACCGGGGCACTGCGGGGCTATGGGATAAGTCTCGTCAGTGACGGGTGGGCCGGTGCTCGGTCCCCCTCCCCCAGGCGGCGTGGGGAAGGGGAAGGCCCGGGGAGGGGCAGGCGAGGAGCTGACTGTTAGATGGCAGAGAGGGACTCCCTCCGGCTCCGGCCTCTCCCGGGGCCGGCTCGGCTCTCAGCCGACATCTGGGAGCCCCTTAGAATGCTTTCTTGCCTCCTGTTCCTCCTCACAGATGAAAGAAAGACTGGAAAGATTTGTGAGAAACGGAGGCCATCTGCTCGCTCTGAGAACCGTCGCTCTCCCGCGCCCCTCCCCCCGCCGGCACCCACCCCTCCCCCGCCTTTCTGCAGCTCCCAGCGGCCCCCCGCACAGGGGCACTTCCGCCCCGCCCCCGCCCTCCCGCGGACCGTCCCCTGCCGGGCTCCTGCTCCCCGGGCAGTGAGACCCAGGCTGCCACCTGCTCCCCTGCAAATAGCAGCAGTGCCTTGCGAACTCCTCTGCAGCCCTGGAAGAGCCATTATTTACCTGCAAACATCTTTGCTCTCCTGCAAAGAACAAGGCTCGCTGCAATTCTTTCAAGTGGCTCCTGCAAACAAGAGCGGATTTCTGAGAACGCCATTGCATTCTGGAGAACCCCGGGCTGTGCTTGCAAACATCCTCGCGCTTTTTTAATAACAGCTTTTTATTTCCAAAATACGTGCAAATATAATCCCCCAAATCCAGCCTTGCAAAACCTGGGGACCCCTTCAGTCTTCTGCAGATACCACCTTCCTGCAGACACTGTCACCTTCCTGCAGACACCGTCACCTTCCTGCACTACAAACACCTTCACCTTCCCGCAGACACCGTCACCTTCCTTCACCCTCCCACCAACACCTGTTTCTTCCTACAAACACCTTCACCTTCCTGCAGACACCGTCACCTTCCTGCACTACAAACACCTCCACCTTCCTGCAGACACCTTCACCTTCCTTCACCCTCCCACCAACACCTGTTTCTTCCTACAAACACCTCCACCTTCCTGCAGACACCTCCACCTTCCTGCAGACACCTCCACCTTCCTGCAAACACATTCATCCTTCTGCAAACAGCTTCATTCTTCTGTAAATCCTTTCTCCTACCTACAAACACCTTCACCCTCCCACCAACACCTGTTTCTTCCTGCAAACACCTCCACCTTCCTGCAGACACCTTCACCTTCCTGCAGACACCTCCATCTTCCTGCACCACAAACACCTTCACCTTCCTGCAGAGACTTTTCCTTCCTGCAAGTACCTTCTTCCTGCAAACAGCTTCTTCCTGCAAACACTTTCATCCTGCAAACTTCTTCACCTTCTTGCAAACACATTCATCCTTCTGCAAACACCTTCACTCTTCTGTAAATACTTTCTCCTATCTACAAACACCTTCACCCTCCCACAAATACCTTCTCCTTCCTACAAACACCTTCTCCTTCTTGCACTACAAGCACCTTCACCTTCCCATAAACACCTGTTTCTTCCTGAAAACACCTTCACCTTCCTGCAAACACCTCCCTCCTACAAACACTTTCATCCTCCTGCAGACCTCTTCACCTTCTTGCAAATACATTCATCCTTCTGCAAACACCTTCACTCTTCTGTAAATACTTTCTCCTATCTATAAACACCTTCACCCTCCCATAAACACCTGTTTCTTCCTGCAGACACTTTCACCTTCCTGCAGACACCTTCACCTTCCTGCAGACACCTTCACCTTCCTGCAGACACCTTCACCTTCCTGCAGACACCTCCATCTTCCTGCACTACAAACACCTTCACCTTCCTGCAAACACCTTCACCCTCCCCCCAACACCTGCAGACACCTTCACCTTCCTGCAGAGACTTTTCCTTTCTGCAGACACCTTCTCCTTCCTACAAACACTTTCATCCCCCTGCAAACCTCTTCACCTTACAAACACCTTCATCCTCTTGCAAATAGCTGTTTCTTCCTGCAAACACCGTCACTTTCCTGCAGAGACCTTCTCTTTCCTGCAAACACCTTCTCTTTCCTGCAAACACCTTCTCTTTCCTTTTCCTGCAAACACTTTCATCCTTCTGCAAACCTCTTCACCTTCTTGCAAACACATTCATCCTTCTGCAAACACCTTCACTCTTCTGTAAATACTTTCTCCTACCTACAAACATTTTCACCCTCCCACAAATACCTTCTCCTTCCTGCAAACACCTTCTTCTTCCTGCTCTACAAACACCTTCACCCTCCCATAAACACCTGTTTCTTCCTACAAACACCTTCACCTTCCTGCAAACACCTCCCTCCTGCAAACACTTTCATCCTCCTGCAAACCTTTTCACTTTCTTGCAAACACATTCATCCTTCTGCAAACCTCTTCACTCTTCTGTAAATACTCTCTCCTACCTACAAATACCTTCACCCTCTTGCAAAAACCTGTTTCTTTCTGCAAACAACTTCTCCTTCCTGCAAACAACTTTTCTTTCCTGTAAACTTCTTCCCCTTTCTGCAAACCCCTTCTCCTTCCTGCAAGTAACTTTTCCTTCCTGCAAACTTCTTCCTCTTTCTGCCAGAAAACTTCTTCCTGAAAATACCTTCACCCTTCCTGCAAACATCTTGCCCTTCTTCCATCCTCCTAGAAGTACCCTCTCCTTCTTGCAAATAAATACCCTCTCATTCCTGCAAGCACTTTCACCCTCCAGCAAACACTTCCACCCTCTTGTAAACACCTTCACCCTCCTGCACACTTAGTCATATTTCTTCAAACAGCATCTCTCTCCTCCAAACACTTTCACTCTCCTGCCATCAGATTCCTATAGAAGGCACAGCATCCCTCAAATATTATCACCCCCACCCACCCACCCACCACATCTCCCTTGCAGACATATTCGATGTTCCCAGCTTAGCTTCAGCCCCGCTGTGTTTCTTGAAGTCCCGTCCCATTTCCACACATATCATGGCTTCCTACAAACACCACCATTCTCCGGCAAACACTGTCATTCTCCCGCGAACGCCTGCCCGTATCTGCAAACGCCATCATTCTCCTGCAGACGCCATCACCCTCTTGCAAACACCATTGATCTCCTGCAAACAGTATTACATGTCTGCAAGTACAGCCTTATTCCCACAACCCCCATCTCACTAAGATAGACACAATTTTATTCTCGCAAACCTCACCTCTCTTTGCAAACACCATCAGATTCTTGCAAACACCATCAACTCTTCAGCAAACACCATCACATTCCTGCAAAAAAAAAAATTGGCATCCTGCAAACAGCATTCTATTCCTCCAAAGGCCTCTCGTCTCTTGGCATACAGTAGGCGCTTAGTAAATGCTCGTTGACTTGCAAACCCAGTGCATCTTTGTTAGGTTCTTTGGTGATTGTCCTCACTCTTCTTCTCCACACTTGCCCTCCCAATCTCCTACCGATACTTTTGTATTCCTGCAAAACCCTTCACTCTCCTGTTGATTCCATCACAATTCCCCCCCCCCCCGTCTATACCGCCGTATTTCTTTCAATACTATAGCACCCCACCATCATTCTCATGAAAATATCAATGCACTTTCCCCACACAGCAAATAGAGGGAAGAACTAGCCAGTTTGGAACACAAAGCAGTTAGATGGATCATTTCACAGACTCATAATGTGAGAAGTGGAAGAAATCTTGGAGGCTTCCTACTCCAATCATTTTACAGATGAGGAAAATCAAGGTTAGAATGGGGAAGGGACTTGGCTAAAGTTACCAAGCAAATTGTTGGCAGAGGAGAGAGCAGAACCCAAATCTTCTGAGTTCCAGACGACTCACAGTCATGGAGAAAAACAATAGATTAGTTAAAATTAATTTTTTTTCATCAGGTTCTTGTCTAGGTTTTTAGTAGATTTGATAAGGTCCTTTGGCAGAAACTCAGAAATGTATGATTGGCTTTTCAATAAAATGGAAGGAAGGGAAGAACAAGCAACAAGTTAATGACTTTCGCTCAGGTTTACACTACTTTTTATTAGAGGGAAAAACTCTTAGCAAGGTTTTGAATTTGCTCCTGTTTACACTTTTATCTATCAACAGGAAAAACAGGTTAAGAAGTTTTTGTATTTTAGTCCTTGTTACATTTTTGTCTACATAAGGGGAAAACAGCTAACAATTTTTGAATTTTAGTCCATAGAAGGGAAAAACAATTAGCATGTTTTGAATTTTAGTCCTGCTTATATTCCAGTCCATAGAAGGGAAAAACAGCTAACAAGTTTTGAATTTTAGTTCTGCTTATATTCCAGTCCATAAAAGGAAAAACAGTTAACAAGTTTTTGAATTTTAGTCCTTGTTACATTCTTGTCTATATAAGGGAAAGACAGCTAGCAAGTTTTGAATTTTAATCCTTGTTACATTCTTGTCTACATAAGGAAAAGACAGTTAGCAAGTTTTGAATTTTAGTCAAGCTTATATTCCAGTCCATAGACGGGAAGAACAGTTAGCAAGTTTTTGAATTTTAGTCCTTGTTACATTCTTGTCTATATAAGGGAAAAACAGCTAGCAAGTTTTGAATTTTAGTCCTGCTTATATTCCAGTCCATAGACGGGAAGAACAGTTAGCAAGTTTTTGAATTTTAGTCCTTGTTACATTCTTGTCTATATAAGGGAAAAACAGCTAGCAAGTTTTGAATTTTAGTCCTGCTTATATTCCAGTCCATAGACAGGAAGAACAGTTAGCAAGTTTTTGAATTTTAGTCCTTGTTACATTCTTGTCTACATAAGGAAAAGACAGTTAGCAAGTTTTGAATTTTAGTCCTGCTTATATTCCAGCCCATAGACGGGAAGAACAGTTAGCAAGTTTTTGAATTTTAGTCCTTGTTACATTCTTGTCTACATAAGGAAAAGACAGTTAGCAAGTTTTGAATTTTAGTCCTGCTTATATTCCAGCCCATAGACGGGAAGAACAGTTAGCAAGTTTTTGAATTTTAGTCCTTGTTACATTCTTGTCTACATAAGGAAAAGACAGTTAGCAAGTTTTGAATTTTAGTCCTGCTTATATTCCAGCCCATAGACGGGAAGAACAGTTAGCAAGTTTTTGAATTTTAGTCCTTGTTACATTCTTGTCTACATAAGGAAAAGACAGTTAGCAAGTTTTGAATTTTAGTCCTGCTTATATTCCAGTCCATAGACGGGAAGAACAGTTAGCAAGTTTTTGAATTTTAGTCCTTGTTACATTCTTGTCCACATAAGGAAAAGACAGTTAGCAAGTTTTGAATTTTAGTCCTGCTTATATTCCAGTCCATAGATGTAATGGGCTGAGGCTTGAGTTGATGCACTGAGGTCCCAAGCACATGAGGCTAAATAGTAATTGGACCATACTCTATTAATAGATAAGCTTGGAGAAAGAATGGCCCTCACCCACTCTTTGTGCAAGTCCTGATGTGTTGTATAGGAAATGACGATTTTGGTGGGTGGAGGCAGGGGAGTGGAATAGGAAGGGGAGGAGAGACTTTTGGGACGGCCATTGCCACGGTTGGCTCAGCTCACTTTTTCTGTTTTGTTAAGTGTCTGAGGCTGGATTTGAACTCAGGTCCTCTTGACTTCAAGGCTAGTGCTCTATCCACTGAGCCATCTCCTTCCCTTCCTCTTGACTTCAAGGCTGGTGCTCCGCGTATTTAAAGTCAGCCGGAGTCAGGAATTCAGGTTAAGGGGAAAATCTTCAATATTTATTGAAGCGAAGAGGTGAATAAAGATTGCTATAGCAAATATAGGCAAGAAAGATTGCGATAGCAAATATAGGCAGTTGCGACAGGAAGCCAGCTAAGAGAGAGTGACGCAAGCCGAGGCAACCATGGAGGCAAGTGTGTCGGCAACTGTGGCAATGGCCGTCCCAAAGGTCTCTCCTCCCCTTCCTATTCCACTCCCCTGCCTCCACCCACCAAAATCGTCATTTCCTATACAACACATCAGGACTTGCACAAAGAGTGGGTGAGGGCCATTCTTTCTCCAAGCTTATCTATTAATAGAGTATGGTCCAATTACTATTTAGCCTCATGTGCTTGGGACCTCAGTGCATCAACTCAAGCCTCAGCCCATTACACATAGACGGGAAGAACAGTTAGCAAGTTTTTGAATTTTAGTCCTTGTTACATTCTTGTCTACATAAGGAAAAGACAGTTAGCAAGTTTTGAATTTTAGTCCTGCTTATATTCCAGTCCATAGACGGGAAGAATAGTTAGCCAGGTTTTTTTTTCTTAAATAAAAATTTTCCTCTTGTTTATATTCTTGTCTACAGAAGGGGAAAAGAGTTAGCAAGTTTTTGAAGAACATGACACGCCAATTTTTGGATTTGGCTCCCGTTTACACTTCAGTTTCTATAGGTGACTTGTCAGTTATTTCAGTTATATCTGACTCTCTGTGACTCCATTTGCGGTCTCCTTGGCAAAGATACTGGAGAAATCTGCTATTTCCTTCTCCAGCTCATTTAAGGTGGGAAAACTGAGGCAGGAAGGGTATTTGAGGTTGGATTTAAACCCAGGTTTTCCTGCCTCCAGGCTCCTCCATGGCACCAGCAGGATGGTCTGTTTCACTGTCATAAGGAGTTGACGGTGATTTATTTGCAGAGTGGCCGTTGTGGACAGAAGGGGAAGAGTGCTGGTCAGTATTACCAGAGAAGGAGCCTGGTGCTAGTGTCCGGGACCAGAAAAGACTGGTTTATTGTATGTTTGCCGAGGTGAAGCTGGAGCTAACTTGTGTTTACTGAGAGGAGTCTATGGTTTCAGGGCAGGATAAGTGATGCTCTGTACTTGCTACTGTGGGGAGGAGAGTGTCAGGAGACCCGCCTCCGAATCATCCAAGAGAAGCGTGCTGGGAGGGCTGTGGACAGAGCACAAGGCATGCATTTAAATGTGTTTTTAGAAGGGTGAGGGTAGCTATGGACGACATGGCGACTGCCTACTTTTACTTAACTGTGCCTCAGTCTCTTCATCTGTAAAATGGGGGGAACTGGATTAGATAATCTCTAGGTCTTTCCAAAAAAAATCACCACGGTTGGCAACGAAGCGGAGTAGGTATGGGTGAGATGTCGTAGAGAATCAGTCTTTATTCAGGATCCGAGTTGAAATCGTGCCTCCGATACATACTGGTTTGTGTGACCCTGGCAATGTCATCTCCATTTCCCCAGGAACCTGCATAAAACAGGGGTTCCTAGCCCGAGACCTATGGATTTGGTGGGGAAAATGACTCCTTTCTATCCTCTAAACTTTAATGGAAATTGGAGATTTCCTTCCATTTTGAATCCAAAGCCAACACACACAAGCGATTCTGAGGCAATTCTGCTCTAGGGCAGACGAAGTGGATGCGCCGAGTCCCGGACCTTGACTCCTGAAAGCCTAGATTCCGCTCTTTCCTCTAATACAAATGAGTTACTGGTCGGGGCAAGCGATCTTAGCTCTGAGCCCCCGGGCAGCCTTCTAAGGGGCTCAGTGACTTGTCCGGAAGAGCTGGATTCGAATCCCACCTTGGACCTTTACCGGCTATATGACTGAGCTGTAGGACTGGTCTCCCCTTAATGGGTGAGCCGCCCATTTCGGACACTTCTCTCTGTGTCTGTCCCTCCCTCTCCCCAAGGGGAAGCCAGCAGATTCTAGCCTCCGTGCTAGAGGGGAGAGAGGAAGAATAACACCAGTGGGGACAGTAATACTAACCGACATCTCCATAGTGCTTTAAAGTGCCTGTAAGGATCTCATCTGCTCTCCTTCCAGAGGCAGTGTGGTGTAATGGCTAGAGCACCTGACTCCGGGCCAGGAAATCCAGACTTGGCCCAGATCACCCACCCTCCCTGAATTTCAGTTTCCTTGGGAGATGTGAGGCTGGAGGCCAGCCGCGGGGTCAGGGCTGGCTGGGAAGACTTGAAAGTCATTCATCCTTGGGGGCCCGGGGGATCGCCCTGGGAAGTATGGGGGGAGAAGCGGGGAGGGGCCGCAGAGACTCTTGGGGAGCAGCCACGGTTAGTGAGCGTCACCTGACCGAAGAGACTGGGAGCCAGGGCCTGGACCAGTGTCAGGGAAACCTGGAGAGAAAGGGGAACTCAGGAGGAAGGGCCAGTCAGTGCAGGCGGGCAGCCGAGGCTGCCCAGAGGTCGGGACGGAGGAGGAGGAGAGCGAAGGGCCCACCGGGAGCCCAGTGGTCACTGGGAGAGAGCATCTGCAGCGCGGCGGGAGGAGATGCTGTGGATATCGGGCCGGGATCCAGAGCCAAGGGCTAGGGGAGACCACGGGGAGGGCGGGAAAGGGTCAGCCCAGGCGAGCTTTCTGGAGGAGGCGGCCGTCTGGGAAGCGAAGGGCCAGGGAAGAGCTGGCGTGGAGGCCAGGAGGGCCAGGGCATCTGGGGAAGAGGGGCCAGGCTGGTGAGGCTTCAGTGCAGAGGTGTGTATGCCAATGGGTCCTGGCAAGAAGCTCCATGGTGGAGGGCGGGCAGAGCGGGGGGTGGGGGGTGGTGAGAGTGTGGCGCTCCCCTCCTGATCTCAGCATTCCCCCCTCAGGTAAGGAGGCTTCGGGGAGGTCCAAGCAGGGCCCGGGAGAGCTGGGGAGCCGACTGGCAGGAGCCTGGGTGATGGTGTCCTGGCTCCTGTGGGAAGGGGCTAGCGGGGCTCCTCAGGGGCTCACTGGATCCCAGAGGCAGAAGGGACACCCAGACTCACCGAGAGTTGGCCAGGAACCCTACCAAGTGGTCCCCCAGGACCGGGCTTGGAGGCAGGAAGACCAGAGCTCATATCCTGCCTCAGACACATCCTAGCTCTGGAAATTTGGGACTCTGCCTCAGTTTCTTCATGTGTAAAATCTTAATAATAATAGCACCTACCTCTCGGGGTCATTGAGCAAATGAGATAACCCAGAGAGAGTACTAAATGTGAGGTACTTTTATTATTTAATTGTTAGGACCCCCCTTATGTCCTCCTCCTTTCCCTTCTTCCCTTCCCCCTCTTTCTTACTCTTTCTTTTCCCTCTTTCTTCCTTCTTCCTTCTTTCTTTTCCCCTCCTTCTCTTTTTTCTCCTCCTCCTCCTCTTCTTCCTCCTTCTCCTCCCTATTCTTCATCATCCCAACAGGCACCAGGACTTAGCCAGAAGCAGGAAGACTTCAATTTGAGTTTTGCCTCTTCTCCAGACTGGCCATTGGCTCACAGCTCTCCCGGTCCCCAGGCACCTCTCTCAGATGCTCACTGGCAGAGGGGTGATGGTCTCCAGGGACCCCTGAACCCCCAACTTCTAGGTCAGATCCAAAGACAAGGAAGCTCACATTCATGTGGGGCTGCAACTTGCATTGCATATAATAACCGCCATCAAAAATCCTACAATTTGGTGTTATATCCATTTTACAGATGAGGAAACCAAGACCCAGAATCAAGAGACAGTCCTCTGTCTCCCAATCCTGGACTGCTCTCCCTTCTCTGTGTTCTGTGCCTCTTGTTGAGTTAACGAGTTAAAACATGTAGCAGGCTTGATAAATATTAGCTGAGCTCTGGGATAGCCCCTCTTCCTTTGGGGGGAGGAGGAAGGTAAGGGGCTGGAGCTCTGGGATAGCCCTTCTTCCTTTGTGGGGAGGAGGAGAGGAAGGGGCTGAAGCTCTGGGATAGCCCCTCTCCCTTTGGGGGGAGGAGGAAGGTAAGGGGCTGGAGCTCTGGGATAGCCCCTCTCCCTTTGGGGGGAGGAGGAAGGTAAGGGGCTGGAGCTCTGGGATAGCCCCTCTCCCTTTGGGGGGAGGAGGAAGGTAAGGGGCTGGAGCTCTGGGATAGCCCCTTTCCCTTTGGGGGGAGGAGGAAGGTAAGGGGCTGGAGCTCTGGGATAGCCCCTCTCCCTTTGGGGGGAGGAGGATAGAGTGCTGGACCAGGCCTGGAGGGAACCTTTCTAATCTAGTCTTGCTACCCCGGGAATTTTTTTGTCAATTTCCATAATTAAAGCTCAGCAAACTCTTGGGCTGGACATGTGCTCCCTGGGGACGCTGGCGCTCTCTGATGAATTATTTATCCTGATCAAGAACTCAGATCACGGTGGAGGAGGAAACACAGCCTCAAAGCCCTGCTGTGCCACCAAGGACTCTGGGGAGGATGCTGGGGAGAAGGGCCCAGCACAGGGGGAGGCCCTCAGCTCTCTAGCTGGGCCCACTTAGTGCCCCCCCTGAGGGTGGCTCCCGGAGGCTGGATGTGACAGGTGCTGGGTTCTGCTGTCCTTGGATGGAGCCCAGCCCCCAACCCCTCAGCTCTGCTGCTAATTTGCTGGGTGATGGTGGGCAAGTCAGTGCCCTGCTCTGGGCTTGTTCCGCACAGCGAGCCCCTCTCATCATGTACCGCCTCGCTCGCTGGGCCGTTGCCAGGCTCGATGGGCAATCTAAAGTCTTGACAGCCTTTAGGGCACCATTTAAAAAGCGGTTATTGTCATTGCAGTGCAAACTCTGGAAGTCCGGGCAAATCGCGGTTGTTTATTTTTATTTATTTCCTAGTCTGTATATCTATCTTTTCATTCATTCATTTATTAATTTATCTGCCTGCCCCTCTGCCTTTCTGTCTCTTTATTTTGGGAAGCGTCTCCCCTTATCGCTGTAGGTCAGCATCTAAGTGCTCCTTAGAGTCGGTAAAGTGCCTCAATGACCATGTGGGACTTGCACCCATGTCCGGGGCCCCTGCAAACATTCTCCCCTTTACTTTTGCTACTCGCTGTGTGGCAGCTCCTTGAGGGAAAGTTCCGTTTTGTTTTTATCCAGGCTTCCCTGACCCCCACACAGTACCTGGTCCGTGTCTGGTGTTAAATGATGTCTACAATGATCGGCTGACTGACTGACTGAGTGACTCCAGCAGCAGGGCTTGGTGTCTGCCTCTCTCGGGACACCTTTTCTGGAAAGCCTTTCCCCCAGCTCTCCCCTCCACCATCTCCTTGCTGACTTTCTCCTATATTCTGGAGCAATGAAGCGGGACATTGCCAATTCTGCCATTGTTCCTGGATGGGGCACGCCGATTTATTCCTCTGTGACTCTACTCACCACCCCAGGAACTTGTTGGGCTAAAGGGTCCTCTCTGGGCCTCTCATATGGATTGTTTCCTGCATGCTAATGCTTGAGGGCAGGGACACTCTCTCTCTCTCTCTCTCTCTCTCTCTCTCTCTCTCTCTCTCTCTCTCTCTCTCTCTCTGTCTCCCTCTCTCTGTTTCTCTATATCTCTCTGTCTCTGTCTCTGTCTGTCTGTCTCTGTCTGTCTGTCTCTTTCTCTGTCTCTCTGTCTCTCTCCCTCTCGGTCTCTGTCTCTTTGTCTGTCTGTCTGTCTGTCTGTCTGTCTCTCTCTCTTTCCCTCACTATTTCCTTCCCTCCTCTCTCCTTCTCTTTCTCCTTTTCCCTCCTTCCCTCCCTCTCTCTGTCTCTGTCTCTCACACATCCCCTCAGCATTTAGAACATAGCAAGTGTTCAGTAACCACTTTGTCATTCTTTTCTTTCTTTATTAGCACAGTGATGGCACATAGTCAGCACTTCATAAATGCTTGTTGACTTCAGTCACTCATGGAAGGTTTTCTGGGAAGAGACGAGCCTTTCACAAAGGGAAGATAGGGACAAAATCGGAGATTTCCACCTAGAAAGGACCTTAGAGTGAGAGCATTTAGTACCACTGGAAACTAGCAAGAGGAAGCCATGTCTCCACAGTCACCTGAGTAGGGAGTAGCCCAGCTGAGGTTCAGGTGGCAGTTGAGGGGGAAGGGAGAAGGCCTTCGCGACTGGATCGCTGCCTGGAAGGATTTAGGGGCCGTCCGGTCAGTCTCTCTTGTTCCCCGAGATGAGCCAACGGAGACCAAAGTCCCGGGGCCCCTGAAGGGCAGAGATGGGCTGGGACTCCAGGTCTCCGACTCCCGCCTCAGCCCAGCACTCTCTGCTTTGTTCGATCCTGAGATTGGTACGTGGAACCCCCTCCCCCCGTGAGCTCCCCGGCCACTGGGGAAGACAGGGCTGGCGCTGAGGAAAAAAACCTCACCGTCCTTTCCCCTTGCGGGGAGTAGGAATCTTCCTCTGTTTTTGGACGAGTCTGTGCTGATGTGTTATTTATGGCTAAGGAAATTTCCATCCGAGACATCCCAAGCTGCTCCGCTCTCAAGGCTGAACGGGCTGTGTGTCCGTTTTCTCCCAGGCAGGGGCAGCCCGGCTCCTCCTGGTTCCTCGGGAAAGGCGTCACCCCATGGCCGCCTTGGATCCCGTGGAGGGGCCCCCAAGGCTGTTGCTCCCCTTTTTTCTCAACTCCAGGGCTAGGATTTGTGGGCACTCCTGGGGAAAGGCAGTGGTAGAAATCCCAGCTGTCCCAGAGAAAGATCTTTGGCAGCGTCTGGGAACATCACCGTTCCCTGGGGGACCCTGGCTGGGGAGGGGGGAGGGGAGATCCTCTGGGACTCCTTCCCACTTGGGGCTTGGGGGGTCTTTGAAGGCTCTTCTCACCCTTTGAAGAAGATGAGCTCCCACTTCTCCATGACAGAGGAGGCTACTGAGGCTTGAGCTGGACCCGCCAAATCCCCATCTCCCACCTCCAATCCCAGGGATCTTTGCTCCGGCTCTTGGGCTCTTGTGACAGGAAGTAACTCCACTGGAGGGAGAGGGCTGAAGGCAGCGCTTCCTCTGCTCAGGAGCCAGGGCCTGGCCTCGGGGCCTGGCTCCCAGCCTGGCCTCCTTGCCTCCGTCCTTGCCTTGCCTCCGTCCTTGCCTTGCCTCCATCCTTGCCTCGCCTCCCTCTCCCACCTTATTTATTGATCTGTTTGATTTGTATGACTCTTTTGTACATTCCGAGCCCCGATTCTCTGGGTCTTGAGGCAGGAAGGAGTCCTGGGAGAGTCGGCTGCTTTCCCCAGCCCCCTATTCCAGGTCAGGAAGTCCTGGATTCAAGTCCTGGATTCAAGTCCCACTCAGGGCCACAATTAGCCCGGCGGAGGGATAACTGTTCCTGAACCGAATGAAAGGGTCCCCGGCCTGGCCCCGGGGCCACAGGAGGAGAGAGCGAGTGGTCTCAGAGTCTGCATGAGCCGGAGCTTCCTGGCTCTGGCAGAGCTGGGTGGGAGGGGGACCTGCTGGTTTTTTTTTTGGGGGGGGGAGGGGAGACAGCTCGTCTTGTCTTTAAAGGAGAAGGAGCCCAGGTTCTGCGTGACTTCCCATGTATAATTGACGGCTCTCGCCTTCTCAATGGCTGGAGGAGGGACAGGAGGGAGAGAGAATTTGGAACTCCAGCCTGAAAAGAGAATGTTAAAAATTAAACAAACAGATCAATAAATAAAGTGCGAAGGGAGGCCGGGAGGCCCCTGGGACCCGGGCAGAGGCGAGCTCTGCCTGCAGCCCCGCTCCCGCCCGTGCGTTTACATAACGGGGATGCGCAGGATGCCCACGAGTACTGACTGACCGAGGGGTCCTGAGCTTCTGATCGGGAGCCCTCGGGGGAGGGGAGGCCTCCCCCAGCAGCCCCTCTCTGGGAGGCTCCCTCCCCCTCCCCCACGGGGGGGGGGGGCTCTGGGGCGGAACAGCCGCCTTCCCCGTGACCCTCTTTCCCAGCCGTGGCCCTCAGCCCGCCCCCCGCCCCCGCGGGGCCTTCTCCAGGCCGGCCTTGCCCGCCCTCGGGCCGCCCGGACGCTGGGGCTCAGGGCCTGCCGGGAGAGAGGCTCCGGGAAAATTCCACCGGGGAGGCCGGAGCCCGTGGGGAGGCTTCCCGTTCTCGGCGTGACCTTGGAGGGCCTCCCCCCCGACCCCCCTCCGTCCCCAGCAGATTCCGCCCCAAAAAAGGGGACAGGGCGAGACACGCCCGAGATGCCGCCGCGCCCCAAATGGCAGATCTCCGCTTAAAACAAACGCGAGCGACATCCCGCGCCCCCCCCCACTTCCACCCGGGAGCGGGGGGATAAAATAGACACCGATCCGAACCCTCAAACCCAGCTCTGCTGTAGAGTGCGCGGGGGAGGGGCCTCGGATTCGGGGCCCAGGGGTTTGAGTGCGAATCTCGACTTGACCCGGGGGGAGCCCGTGACCTTGGGCAAAGAAGAAACTTTCACCCTTAAGGTGACTGTAGGAGCCCCGCCCGCTTTGGAGCAGCGTGGGGGAGGGGGCGGGACCCGGCTCTGCCTCTTTGCCCTTCTACTTTATTTCTGCGCAAGGTCTTTGACGTGCCCATTACCCACCCCTGTCCCCCCAGGCTTGCCGGGGCAGTTGCTACTGCCCCATTTTCCAGATGGAGAAATTGAGCAAATAGGGGAGAATGGAGTGAAGGGAGGGGGAGAGCTGGGGAGCGGCTTCCTCGGGAGAGTCAGCTGCTCTGTGGGAGGGTGAAGGCTCAGCCAGTGTTATTTATGCCCAGGCTGCCTTCTGGGCGGATATGCAAATGAGAGAGGAAGCTAGCAAAGCTGAGCCCGCGAAAAGGGGGGGCGGGCATATGTGTGCAAGCTTCTGTGTGTGTGAGCACACGCGTGTGCAGATAACTGCACTTGTGCTCACGCACAGGTGGTCAGCGCTGCTATACATGCAACATGCACCGGTGCGCAATGGGTGTGAGCGCACGTGTGTGCATGTATGTGCGCTTGTGCTCACGCACAGCTGGTCAGTGCTGCTATACATGCAGCAGGCACCGGTGTGCAATGTGTGTGTATGTATGAGCACACATGTGTGCATTTGTGCTCACGCAAGATGGTCAGCGCTGCAGGGTGTGCAATGTGTGTGCAAGCTTCTCTGTGTGTGAGCGCACGCGTGTGCAGATACGTGCCCTTGTGCTCACGCAAGTGGTCAGCGCTGCCGAGGCCGCACCGTGCTCCTGTGTACAACGCGTGTGCGTGTGTGTTCTTGTAGGCCACATGTGCTGGTATCCAAACCCGCAGCGTGTGTACGCACGAGGATGTGCGCATCACGCGCTGCTGTATCTGGGATGAGTGTGCACACGTGTGCACTCGCGTGTGCAGGGCTGCCCTCACACCCCACGTGTGCACCAGTCTGCGCGGGTCTGCGCTTCCAGAGGGTGAGAGAGAGGAAGGCGGCTGGGTGCGGGGGGAGGGGAGGGGAAGGGGCAACTCCTGCCGGGACTAGCTCCGGGACCTGCTCTATTTAACACCCGGCCCTGAGACAAGGAGGGGCGGGGCTGGGTGGGAGCCGTGCGCTCTCCGAGGTCCTGCCCGCTCTAATCTGGCCAAGCTGGCTCTGACAGAAGGCTTTGGGTGAATAAGTGACTAAGTGCGAGGCTGAGTGACTGGATGAGGGAACGGGGGAGGGGGGAAGGGAGCAGCGGCCGGAGTGGGGTAACTGGACGCACGGGTTAGCGGGGGTAGCGGATGGAGGGCCGCGTGGCTCAGCAGCCAGGCCGGGGGCGCGCACAGGCCTTTCTGAGGCCGCAGGGCCCGGCGCGGTCTCAGGCCCTCCGGGTGAGGAGGCGCGGCGCGGGGAGAGAGCTCCTGGCGCCACTGCTGCGTCCTGGGGGCCGGGCCGCCAGTGTTTGTGGGAACGTGGCCCAGCGGCGCCTAGTCTGTGGTTCACGAGCCGGGCCCTCGCCCCTGGCCTTCCCGCGGGGTAGGAAGGGAGCGGGGCGCCCAGCTCTCTTTTTACTCCATTCTGTTCTTGTTGGGATTAAGTGACTTGCTCAGGGTCACCTCCTCCCCCCCCCCCCCCCAGTAAGTATTGTCTGAACTCGGATTTGCACTCCGGTCCTCGCCAGTCCGGGGCTGCTCTCCCCACCACACCATCTCTTGTATCCTTTTTCTCGAGCACTGAGTTTGACACTCCCCCCAGCCCCTCCCCCGCCCAGGCCAGGCCCTAGGACGCGAGCCCCCTTTGGGAGCCCCTCCTCCGGTGCCCCTCCGCCACAGGCCTGTCGGCCCAGGGAAGGATTCGGGCAGGAAGGAGAGGGGGAGGGGAAGCGAAAGGAGAGGCCAGAGAGGAAAGGAGGTGGGAGGAAAAGGTGCCGGGAGGAGAAGGGAGAGGGAGGGGGAGGGGCGGCGGTGGAGGCGCCTTGAGACCCTCCAGCCCCTCTTCCCTTTCAGAGGGGGCGAGGGAAGTCCCAGGACGGGCTGGCGGCAGGCAGATTATATCCAGTAATGGCTGGGCAAGAGCCTCGGGGTCGCCTTACTCACCACCAATGAAAATGCACCTGGGTATCCAGCTGGTGGAGCAGGGGCTCCCCTCTGGGCACGGCCCTCGGGGAAAGGGGACGCCTGGCACGGGGCGCGGCTGGAGAGGGGAGGGAAGGGCTGCCGGCGGTTTGGGCAAATGCGCAGAGGTGGGAGATGGAGAGCTGGCTTCTGGGCACAGGATACTCTGCTTTACTTACAAAGGGTCGGGAGAAGGGGAGGATTGTAAAGGGAGGCTGGAGCCTGAGGGGAGCGGGTTGTAAAGGATCCCCCCCAACCCTCAGCAACTGGGCAATGGGGAGCCCCGAAGGCTGTTGAGCAGGGGAGTGAGGAGGCCAGACTTGTGAAGATGAGAGAAGACTGATGATAACCTGACCCACTTCGTTGATTCCAGAACCTTTTAAGTGAACTTAAGGGACCAGCATCTGCCTCTATTTGAAAACAGGAAAGTGGGTTCTGGGAGGGAACAGAGAGACAAAGAGAAAGAGACAGAGACAAAAACAGAGACAGAGTCAGAGACAGAAACAAAAAGACAGAGAGAAACAGTGACAGAGACATAGAGAGACAGAGATTCAAAGAGAAAGAGACAGACAAAACAGAGATAGAGTCAGAGACAGAAACAGAAACAGAGAGACAGAAACAGAGAGACAGTGAGATAGAGACAAAGAGAGACAGAGACAAAAACAGAGACAGAGTCAGAGACAGAAACAGAAAGACAGAGAGAAACAGTGACAGAGACATAGAGAGACAGAGAGACAAAGAGAAAGAGACAGACAAAACAGAGACAGAGTCAGAGACAGAAACAAAAAGACAGAGAGAGACAGTGACAGAGACATAGAGAGACAGGAAGATAAAGATAAAGAGACAGACAAAACAGAGACAGAAACAGAAACACAGAGACAGAGACAGAGACAAAAACAGAGACAAAGTCAGAGACAGAAACAGAAAGACAGAGAAAGACAGAGAGATATATATATAGAGAGAGAGACAGAGAGATAAAGATAAAGAGAGAAACAGAGAGAGACAGAGACAGATGGAAATGGACGGGGAGAGTACAGAGAGGCAGAGGTAGAGACAAAGAGAGAATGAGAGAGACAGAGATAGAGATGGACAGAGACAGACAGCAGTAGAAAGAAACAGAATGAGAGACAGAGACAGAGAGACAGAGATACAGAAAGACAGAGAGACATAGAGAAAGAAAAAAAAAGGGGAAAGATATGAGAAACAGAGAATGAGGGACAGACAGAAAGAGAGAGAGAGAGAAACAGAGACAGAGACAGAGACACACAGAGAAACAGACTGAGAGACAGAGAGAAGCAAAAGGAATTCTGGGTGGAATTGCAATCAGGACATTTTTGTGCCTTGGGGCAGGAGAGAGAGGTGGGACAAGCCTGAGCCCTGCTCCTGCCATGCACCTGATGGGGGAAGGAAGTGCAGGCTGCTGAAGGACTGAGTCCTGGCAAGGTGGGGGATGGGACAGAGGTGTTAAAAGGGGGTCGGGAGGAAGGCGCCCCCCTGGGACGTGGCTGCCCTTTAAGTTTTGGCACTCTGGTTCAAAGCCCTAGTTGCCTGTCCCAGTTACGGCTCTGTCAGTGGGGAAGCTATCTGGGTCAGAGCTGCATGTGGGTTCCTAGCCTCCGTGTGCTGCTTTTGGGGGGTGGGGGGTCCGGCCTTACCCCTCGTGGGACCCCGGCTGCCGCCCCAGCTCTGCCCCTTTCCTCGACCCCGCCGCGCCTTGCCCGGCCCGGCCTCGGCTCTCGGTCCGGCCCGCGACCGTTGGCCCTCCCGGGCTCAGGGCTGACCCTCGCCCTCCCTTTGTCTCCCCTCTCCAGGAAGCAAACTGCTGATCTGGGTGCTGTGCCTGAACCTCCAGTCCCGAGCGGATCCGTGCCCCGGGGCCTGCGTGTGCTACAGCGAGCCCAAGATCACCACCAGCTGCCAGCAGCAGGGGCTGAGCGCCATCCCCGCCGCCATCCCGGCCCAGAGCCAGCGCATCTTCCTCCACAACAACCACATCACGCAGGTCGGGGCCGCCAGCTTCCGCTCCTGCCGCAACCTGACCATCCTCTGGATCCACTCCAACGCCATCGGCGTCATCGAGGCCGCGGCCTTCGCCGGCCTGGACAAGCTGGAGGAGCTGGACGTCAGCGACAACGTGAACCTGCGCGCCATCGCGCCCGCCACCTTCCGCGGCCTGCGGCGCCTGCACACCCTGCACCTGGACCGCTGCGGCCTGCTGGAGCTGTCCCCCGGCCTCTTCCGCGGCCTCTTCTCCCTGCAGTACCTCTATCTCCAGGACAACAACCTCCAGGCCCTCCAGGATGACACCTTCCTGGACCTGGCCAACCTCACCTACCTGTTCCTGCACGACAACAGGATCCGGAACCTGTCCGAGAACGTCTTCAGGGGCCTGGTCAACCTGGACCGGCTCCTGGTGCACCAGAACCAGGTGTCCCGGGTGCACCCCCGGGCCTTCCACGACCTGGGCAAAGTCATGACCTTATACCTGTTCAACAACAACCTGACGGTGCTGGCGGGGGAGACCATGGCGCCGCTGGTGAACCTGCAGTACCTGCGGCTCAACGGGAACCCCTGGATCTGCGACTGCCGCGCCAAGTCCCTGTGGAGCTGGTTCAAGCAGTTTAAGGGCTCCTCCTCGGACCTTGAGTGCCATCTGCCCCTGCGCCTGGCCGGGAGGGACCTTAAAAGGCTGCACAGCGCCGACCTGGAGGGCTGCGTGGACCCCGTCAACCAGGTCCGCTCGGGGTCCAAGGCCAGGCACGGCAAAGGGCCCACCGTGGAGCCCCTGCCCGCGGGGCCCCACGACGGTCCTCTGAAATGCTGCCAGCCGGAGGCGGACAAGTCTTTCATGTACGAAGCCACCGGGCACGGGGGGCCCCCGTACGGCGGCCCTCCCGGCGGCAACGGCCGGAAGGACAAGGAGAACATGTCCAAGCCCAAGATGGCAGAGTCCGACCCTGCCAAAAACGCCAGCCAGAAGCACATCAATGACTCGCCCTTTGGGACTTTCCCCAGCAACGTGGAGGTCCCTCTGACCAACTTCCAGCCCGATCTCCTGGAGCCCGGGGAGTCTTCCGTGGCTCCCCCTCGCCGGAGGCCCGGCTGCTCCCGAAAGAACCGGACCAAGGCCCAGTGCCGCCTGGGCCCCACGGGCAGCAGCGGCGCCGGCGGCGGCGGCAGCGGGAGCAGCGGCAGCGGCGGTCTTCTCGTACCTGCTCGGCCCGGCCTGGCCCTCGGCCTGGTTCTCCCCGTGCTCCTGTTCTGGACTTTGCCGTGGTCCTGTTAATGGTTCCTAGGGCGGGATAGCACCGGCCCAGTGTGGCCGGGGCAAACCGAGGCTGGGGCCACAGGGGACCGGATGCCTTTATAGAGAAACCCGGTGTATATAAAGTGCATCCCTCCCCCCCAGGAGAATTAAAAGGGAGGCTGCCGCCCTCTGTCCGCAGAGGGGTCATTCTTGAATGAGGTCAGGCACAAGAGGGGCTTCTGAGTAATCCCCCTGAGCTGCCCCAGCCCCTGACTCCCAAGCCCTCGAGGAAAAAGTTCTCCCTTGCCGAATGTCTCACACACACACACACACACACACACACACACACACACACACACAACAAAAAAAGACTCACCAGTTTCTAAGTTGGAATCCTCCCGAACGACATTGCAAGTTCCCGTTTGCCAAGGCGGCGCGCCCGCCGCTCTCCGGAAGCCCGTCTCTGAATATTGCTGTCCGCCATCCCCATCTCTCATGCCATGTTTACAGGGGGCATCGGTTCCAGAATGCTGCTTCCTACTCAGACTGCAGTCTATATAAAAATATACATTTTATTTTCCTTGTGTCAAAGTATAAAAAAATATAAAATAAAGATTTCCTTTTCCTACACTGTTGACGATGTGCCTGTGAGGCAGCCTCCTCCCTTTGCCTGCAGCGTGGATGTTGACTTCGGTAGGTCGGGTTGTCGGGAGCGCGCTGCCACGGGGGCTCCCTTGACTGACCCGCCGAGGCCGCTGCAGGTGGGCCCTCCCCGGTGAAGCCTTAGGCAGGAATGACGGACGCTCGGTCCGCTTCCAGGGGTCTTAAAGAACCCTCTGAGGGGCTCCCCTTCAAAAACCCAAGGCCCTGGCACACCGTGCAGAGGGGGGCAGTGGAAGGTTAAGAGCATCCTGGGATCATGGTGAGATCATCGGTACCTTAGCAACATTTCATAGATGAGGAAGTAGAATAAATTTGCCCCCGGGCTCCTAGCAGAGCTCCTACGCCCGGGCTGGTCCCCGAGCTGAGGAGGCTTCAGATCTGGCTCTAGAACTGAGTTCTAGGTGGCTTTTGGTCGAGAAGAACCAGCCGTCATTTCCTTCTGTCCCCAACAGCATTATTTGATCTCACTTGATTTCAGTTCCAGTATTTCCTAGCTCTGGAATCCTGGGTCTCAATTTTCTCATCTATAAAATGGGAGGAAGGGACAGGGTGATCTCTCCGGAGACCTAGTTAGGTGAGGCGTGCAGAGATGAGATCAGCTGAGGCGTACATAGGAGGGTGGGGGGAGGGAAGTGGATTCTGACCTGTTTCCTTCAGGAAGGGTTCCTACCTATTTCAGCACTGCTTCAAAGTGTATTTCTTTCATTTACTTTTTTCTTTTTAAATTGTGACCCTACACCAGTCACACCCACCACTAGCATTTTCCTAGATAGAAAAGAACCACCCGAATGACTGATCAGTGATCAGAGGGTGAAGTCCAAGTGATTAACAGCCAGAAGGGAAAAAGGCTCCAAAATCACTAATCAGGAGAGAAGTGAAAATTCAAAGGATGCTGAGGGGCACCCGCACATCTGTCAGTCTGACCTAAATAAAAAAATGGCCATTGTAAGCAGAGATGTGGGAGATCAACGGTGTTCTGAGATCTCTTATCGTTAAAGTATAATTGCCTATTCTACATTCGGAGAAACTGAGGCTCTGACCATGCAGTCACTTATTCTTACTCTCACAAATGTGGAAGGGAGATGGCACAAATGGCTGCAGTCTTGGGTTCAAAGTAAGAGATCCTGGGGTTGAATCCTACCCTGGGTGGGCTCAGTCAGCTGCCTTCTCTATCAGATTGCGTCTGGGGCCAGAAGATGTCTGGGATCCCTTCTAGCCTCACTGTGGGGAGTTGTATTACAGGGCTCCAGCCACGTGTTTATTTTACATGGGAAGAAATTGAGTCTCAGAGAGGAGGAAAGTAGTAAGTAGTAAGGACAAGTAGTACGAGCAAATACAAGTTGTAAATGGTAGAAAGTAAAAGTAAAAAGAGGAAGTGCAAGTAGTAACTAGAAGCACAAGTAGAAAAAGCAAGTACAAGTAGTAAATTGTAAGTAAAAAGTACAAGTAATAAATAGTAAGTAGAAAGAACAAGTACAAGTAGTAAATAGTAAGTAGAAAGTACAAGTAGAAAGAGCAAGTGCAAGTAGTAAATAGTAAGTAGAAAGTACAAGTAGAAAGAGCAAGTACAAGTAGTAAAAGTAAGTAGAAAGTACAGTAGAAAGAGGAAATACAAGTAGTAATTAGTAAGTAGAAAGTACAAGTAGAAAGAGCAAGTGCAAGTAGTAAATAGTAAGTAGAAAGTACAAGTAGAAAGAGCAAGTACAAGTAGTAAAAGTAAGTAGAAAGTACAAATAGAAAGCGCAAGTACAAGTAGTAAATGGTAAGTAGAAAGAACAAGTACAAGTAGTAAAAGTAAGTAGAAAGTACAGTAGAAAGAGGAAATACAAGTAGTAAATAGTAAGTAGAAAGTACAAGTAGGAAGAGCAGGTACAAGTAGTAAATAGTAAGTAGAAAGAACAAGTACAAGTAGTAAATAGTAAGTAGAAAGTACAGTAGAAAGAGGAACTACAAGTAGTAAATAGTAAGTAGAAAGTACAGTAGAAAGAGGAAATACAAGTAGTAAATAGTAAGTACAAGTAGGAAGAGCAAGTACAAGTAGTAAAAGTAAATAGAAAGTACAAGTAGGAAGAGCAAGTACAAGTAGTAAACAGTAAGTAGAAAGTACAAATAGAAAGCTCAAGTACAAGTAGTAAATGGTAAGTAGAAAGAACAAGTAAAAAGAGCAAGTACAAGTAGTAAACGGTAAGTAGAAAGTACAAATAGAAAACGCAAGTACAAGTAGTAAATAGTAAGTAGAAAGTACAAGTAGAGAGAACAAGTACAAGTAGTAAATAGTAAGTAGAACGTACAAGTAGGAAGAGCAAGTACAAGTAGTAAATAGTAAGTAGAAAGTACAAGTAGAGAGAACAAGTACAAGTAGTAAGATCCAGGGTCTGGGTTTTCTGAAGTCAAATTTAATGCTGTCTCCTACTTCCCAGGGCTCCTTTTGCTATCGGAATAGCTGGTCACAAATCAACCACTCATCACTCTGTAAGAACTTGGGCAGCTGAATGGCATAGTAGGTGGAACAGAGGACCTGGAATCAGGAAAACTGAAGTTCAAATCCAACTTCAGACACGTAACAGCTGTGTGATCTTAGGCAAGTCATGTAACTGTTCTGGACCTCAGTTTTCCCATCTGCCAAATGGGATGAGAGTAATACCTGCCTCACTGGGTTGTTCTAATGGTCAAGTGAGATAATGGTCACAATTTATTTTGGGGATCCCTCCAGTGCTCTATAAGGTTAGCTCTAGTGTGTACCAAGTACCAGCCACTGTGCTCTGTCCTGGATAGGCTAATACAGAAATGAAACAGTCTTTGCCCCCTAGGACCTTATAATTTAGCCAAAGGAGACAACATGGATACATATTAATTTCAATAAACACTTCTTAGGCACCTACTGTGTACATGGTACTGTACTAAACTCTAGGGATACAAAAAGAGACCCGAGATAGTTCCTGTCCTCTATGAGTTTATAATCTTGCCAAGGGAGATAATATGGATACATATTTATTTCAATGCACATTCATTAAGCACCTACTGTATGCCTTGCACTGTGCTAAGCTCTGGGGATACCAAAAAAAAAAAAAGACAAAAGACAGTCCCTTTCTTCTATGAGCTCTCTAAGGGGGGAGAAAACACGCATGCAAATCTGTACAAAACATGCTCCCTACAGGATAAAGAGGAGATAATTAAAAGAGTGAAAATGCTAGAATTAAGTCAGGGAAGGCTTTAATATATAACCTATCAATCAACCAAGAAATAATTTAAAAATATCTGCTCTGCTCCCAGAATCGGGCGCCCGCCCTCAAGGATCCACGATAGAGCCCGGGGACAACTTGGACATATGTGAATATAAGCAGCCACTTAGTCAATCGACAAGCATTTAAAATGCCTCCTGTGTTCGAGATGCTGGGGGGAGGGCTCCCTCACCCCCTCATCCCCTCCCATTTCTTTAGCGCCTTGTGTTTCACCAGTGCTGTAAGCCGGAAGTCCAAGTGCTCGCATCCTTTGGGTCACGAAGCTGGGATTGAAGCTTCGGTCCTGGGGCCTTGAGTCCAGCCCTCTTTTCACCTAAGGTCAAGACGGAGGGAGGTCACGGTGCCTGCCAGGGCTCCCCCTCCCCCTCCCCGGAGCCGCTCAGGAAGTTTGCTTTCCAGGCCGGTTTTAGGAAGGAAGACCAGAGGAGACTGGCCCGGGAGAGGAGGACCTGGAAGGGTAAGGGATGGGAAGTCTGCTGCCGTTACCTTTATTAAGTGTCGTTTAAGGCCCTTCGCTTGGTCTGGGGGAAGACATTGGAAGGAGCCTTGGGTTTGGAGTCAACGTTCTGGGTTCAGATCCAGCTTCTGTTGCCTTGTAGGATTGTGGGTAAGTCACCCACCTTGCCCCGGACTCCTCCTCTGGATGATGGAAGGCTGGGACTGAATCTTTCTCTGTCTTCCCCGGGGGAGTCTGAGCCTCAAGCGCAGGCCTGTCGTCCAGGGGCTTTATTGTGGAGGAGGGCGAGTCTGAGACTTCTGCGGGAAGTCGGCTCTTGGTTGGTGGCTATGGCCGGTCAGCCAGGGAGGAAACGCAATGGCGGGATCGCCGGGTAAACGGTTATGAGTGCCGGCTGTCGGGCACCGTGCTAAGGGCCAGGGATACGACAAGAGGGAAACCGTCCCTGCCCTCGGAGAGCTCCTGGCTGCCGGGGCTCGCACCCAAGTCCCACGGGGCTCACATCCAAGTCCCACGGGGCTCGCACCCAAGCCCCACGGGGATCAGCGGGTTAGGAGTCCAGAGGAAGAGCTGCCTGAAGGCGGAGGGTCTGGAGTGCGAGGGAAGCACCACGACAAACCGGAGGCTGTCCAGAGGAGGCGACCAGATGGCGCCAGCCTTGAGTCCGGGCGGGGAGAGGCTCCCGCGGAGGGACCGGGAGCCTGAAGAAAAGCCCGCGGGAGACACGAGAGCCGGGTTCGAGGGTCTGAAGCGCTGTCATTCAGAAGAGGGATCACGCTGGGGACAAGCAACAAGCAGCTGGGCCTCGGGAAAAGCTTCCTGGATACTGGAGCCGGCTCAGGGTCGCCTCTGCCGGGGGAGGCTGCGGGTGCGTCCTGGGGCGAGACGTGGCAAGGAGTGGGGCTGCAGAGGGGCGGGGCTCCCCTCCACCGAGATTCTAAGGTTATGTTTATGAGAGTTCCAGGGCTGGAAGGGGGGGGGCTCCATCTCCTCGCTTTATACGGAAGGAAACTGAGGCCCATGGAGGGGAGGAACGGGGAGTGGAGAAACGGCGAGGGAAGGGGAGGAACGGCGAGGGGCGGGTGTTCTGGGGATGGGACAGAACGTGAGGGGGTCCCTGGGGGGGACGCCGAGCTCTCTGAGAGGCAGAAGAGGAGGGCGGGGAGGTCACCTGCAGACCACCGGCCAAATCATGGGAAACAGCCCGGCGGCGGTGGTGGCTTTGGACCGCAGAGGCAGCAATAATGGTGGAAGGAGGAGGCGGAGCATGGAAGGCCCCCCACCTGCAGGACACGGGGGAGAAATCGAGGGAGGAAGGAAGCCGGCTCTGATGGAGGACAGGATGTGAGGGAAGCACCGACATCTCCTGCCCGGTTCCTGATAAGGAGCTCAGCCCCAAGAGGATGGGTGGCCGTGCTGGGGACGTTTCCCGGGACAGCAGAGTCAGTCTCGGCTCTGAAAGTGGAATTGTTCTAGGCTCTCTGAGCCTCACAATCTATGTTCTAGACATTTAAGTGCCTCCTAGTGCTGTAGGCTGCAGGGCAGTGACTGCTGGGCCTCGAGTCAGAAAGAACCCGAGTTCAAATCCCGTCTTAGACACCAGCTATGGGACAAATCCCTGTTTGCCTCAGTTTTCTCCACTGAGAAACAGGGATAACAGCATCTACCTCCCAGGGTTATGGTGAGGATCAAATGAGATCATATCTGTATTGTGCCTGGCACACAGGAGGTGCTTAATAAATGCTTATTTCCTTCCCTTCCGCTAATATTGATTCCCTATATCTCTCCATCCAGGCCTCCCCAGAGCTCGCAGGGCCCGGATCCTGGACCTCAGCCCAGCTCCTTGTGGAGCAGGGCCCTCTTGTGAGCTTCCCAGGGCAGAGGTGAAACTCCCCATCATACAGATGAGAAAACAGACCCAGGATGGTTTCGTGAAAGCCCTTGAGAGCTTGTCCATCACAAGGGCTCAGGAGCTCTCCATGGCCCGCAACCAGCCGTCGCTCTCGGCTGTGGGCAAGAGCAGTGGAGTCCCGCTCGTCCTTCCGTGGGCCCTCGCCGGGTTTTCAGCTTGGAATCGGAACCAGAGGGGGACTAGCTGCTCCCGGTGTTTCCCGAGGCCACCTGGGGTGGGCAGGGGCTGGCTCTGCTTGACCCTAGAGAACCACGGAGATCGTGGCGGGAGATGACAGAGCGGTCTCAGTGGAGAAGGGGTCGTTTTGGGAGGTGATGAGCTCCCCATCCCTGGATGGATTCGAACAAAAGCGGGGTGTTGTAGGGGAGGCTCCAGCCCGATGTGGGTGGACTTTCTCACTCTGAGGGATGCCGTGATTCTTGGGGGAGCCCGGAAGTCATTATCTATAATCCTTCGTCCCCTCCTTGGAATATCTCTCTTGTATAGAGTCCTACCTTTGTAGCTGGGGAATGTGCTGCTCATTCGCCGTTTTCATGACAGCCTCAGTTTTCCTATCTGTAAATGGGGGTAACCCTTTCATGGGGGTTTATAACGCATGAACGTAAGCTGGCAGGTGAGCTTCCAAGCTTTGTTTGAATCCTTGCAGGGACGGGGAGCTTACTACCATGGGAGACGGTCTCTTCTGAAGGGTGCCGGTGTTAGCTCCGTAGACATGGCAAACATTGTTACCGATATTCAAGGCCTCGGGATCCACGAGACACACAGACAAATTTAACTGGCAGCACTGCCAGCAGGCACGCCTCTAATCAAGCTGGCTTCCTAGAGAGAAGCCACCGGAGAAGGAGAGGAAGACAGTGGGAGCGGGAGCACGGCCCAGAGCAGAAATGGAGACGGCTCCCTCTGGCTGCCGGGAAGGCGACGGTGGGGGAGCGGGGAGACCCGGCTTCTGGCCAGGCTCTGGGCAGGCTGACCTGTGACCTCAGCCAAGCCCAGAACTGTCCCAAGCTGCTGGCCCGAGAAGCTCCCACCTTTCGGACGCTGGCGCAGATCCTCTTCCCCCGGTGCCCTGGATTCTGTCCTTGGGACGCTGGATTTGGGCCGGGAAGATGGCCTTGAACTCAGTCTTGATCCTGCTGCTGGCCACCGACCATGTCATAGCCGGCCTTAGTAAACTCTTACCTGTCCCTCTGTTTGTCTCCATCATCCTCTCATCCCTCCATCTTCCCTCCTTCCTTAACATCGGGGGGGCTTGAACCCCATTCTGCATCTTACTTCCTATGAATCTTAGGTAAACCTCATGGCTCTTTGGGGCTCCATTTCCTCACCTGAGTGTGCCCTGCGGTCCAGGGGTCCCCTCCCCCAAGGGGTTCTGGCTCTGGACTCAGCATCTGCTCCCTCCTGGAAGCAACCTCACCTCAGAGGGAAGCAAGGTCTTCTCTCCCTCTCTGGCTCCTGACACTCCCAACTAGAGTAGAACTCAGCGAAAACCATTTAGAGCAAAGCCTAGGGACGGAAGGCTCCGGAGCTCAATGGTGCCTTCTAGAGAAAGGGTTCAATAAGCAGAATTAGCAGCCAGCCAGGGGGGCAGGGGAGGGGGGATCAGCCAGAGCCAGGAAGAGTCACTCGTACCACATGTGATGAACCCACGGTCAGCACCTATTCCACAGCTGAATAAGTTTTATGCCATTTACAACCTTGATGGCCACATGAGCTATTTTAAAAGCAGCCCTGGAGGGGGACGTGTCAAGAAAGTTGTCACAGATCATATCTTTTTATTTTTTACTTTTATTCATTCGTTCATTCATTTGTTTGTTTTCAGATCATATCTTTTTATTTTTATTCATTCATTCGTTTGTTTGTTTGTTTGTTTTCAGATCATATCCTTTAAAGGGAGGAGAATTAGCCCTGTGGTTGGGGTAGGGGAGACATTTCCCTCAATCTTATCCTGTCTGGTTTCGGAAGGGCGCCGCCATGGTGGTGCCGGGGGAGCCGGGCGACAGGCACGCCCTGGAGCTGTGGGGATGGCTGCAGGGAACAGCGAAGACCTATTCCCTTTGCAGCGTCCCCAGAAGCCCACCTCGGGAGAAGGCTGATGGGATTGATCACTTTCCAGCAGCCATCTCTTGGCTTGGTTCATTATTATGATTAGTAAGAGCTGACATTTATGTCAGACTTGAAAGTTGGCAAAGAACTTTACAGATGTTCGCTCAGCAGCAGCCATGTGAAGTAGGTGATATTATTATCCCCATTTGACAGATGAAGGCAGTGAGGTTCCGGGTGGTGATAGATGAGACTTGTCCAAGATCACACAGTTATAAGTGCAGAGGGAGGGATTCAAACTCGGGGCTCACTGACCCTAAGGCCAGAGGTCTCTCCATCAAAACTGAGTGATTAATATGCAAGGGTCCAGGCAAAAAATGATGATTCCTTCAAACCAAGCAGTCAGTGAACAAGCATTGGTTAGGAATGTGCCATATGTTTGGATGCCGGAGATATAAAAACTGAAAGGTCTGTCCCTGAGCATCTATCACAACAGCCCTGAGAGGTGAGTGCCATTATTATTCCCATTTTGCAGTTGAAGAAGTTGAGCTAAAGTGACTTACCTAGGATCAAACAGCTAAGAAATATCTGGGAAGATTTGAACTCAAGTTTTCTTGACTCCAGACGTGCACTCTATCCACTGTTGGATAGATAAAAACCTTGAAGGGAGATGTGTGGAATAAGACTGGAAAGGTAAGTTGGAGCCAGAGTGGGAAGGGTTTTCTCTATGAAAGAGAGGAGGTTGTCTTTGATCCTGGGGGTACTAGGGAGCCACCAGGATTTCCTGAGTAGAGATGACATGTTCAGACCTGCCCTTTACGAAAATCAATTTGACAGACGAGTGGAGAATGACATGGGTAGGGGGAGAGACTCCAGGCAAGGAGACCCACCGGCAGGTTAATTACTGCAATGGTCCTGGGAGAGGGGATGAGGGCAAATTCGAGAGACGCTGAAACTGGAAACCACAGGACTTGGCAACAGGTAAGATGTGGGAGAGGCGAGCGTGGGTGAGATGTCGAGGGCCATACCTGCTGTGTGGGCTCACAGTGGGAACGGGGAAGGTCACAAAAGTGTCAGGTTTGAAAGGAAGCTCTGCCCGGCTTTCTGTGGTGCGTTTGAGATGCCTCCTGGCATCCAGTTTGAGATGTTCGATCCAGAGCGGGTGATGATGAGAGAATAGAGGGAGAAGAGAGAAGGGCACGGCCCCCGGGGATGGTCATGGTTTGAGGGCTCGATCTGGAGTCATACTCAAGGGTGGGCCCCTCTTAGTTCCAACCTATCACCCAGAGGCTACAATTCTGGGATTCCAAGTGCAGAAGGGAGGGCCAGTATTGCATGAGGCTGGAGGATGAGGTTATTGCTGAAGGTGATCAGGGAAGGCTGCATGGAGGAGGAGGCATTTGCTTCAGGTGTTAAAGCACTGAGACTGAGGGGAAATGTTCCAGACAGAGCAACAACATGAACAGGGGCACAGAGGTGGGAAACCCCAGGATGTCAATCCAGTCTGGCCAGAATGTAGAGAGGATGGAGGCAAGGCGGGATGGAAAGTCATGTTGTCAGGTTGCACAGGACAATGGGGAGCTATGGAAGACTCTTGAGAAAGAGAAGGAGCACAACCAGTTGTAAACAATCACTAATTTCTCTTGACTAGGAAGAGGCCACAACTGGCTGGGAAGACCTAAAACCCAGTACAAGATGTGGAGTTACTGGTTCAGTGGAGTCACTACTTCATCTTTATTGTGTCCATCCATGGTCACAGTGGATGTGGGTTCTGGAAACCCTGAAAGCAGTGGAATCAGGGTTCTGGGCTCAAATACTAAGTACTTCCCCTTACCATCTGTATGACCTTGAACATCATTCCAGGGCTCAGTTTCCCCACCTGTAAAATGGAGGTGAATACATCTTTGACCCAGGACCAAAGAGGATCTCTGGGCCCTCTCTTCTTACCTTTTGTGTCTCCACTCTGTCCCTTCCCCAAGTCACCCAGAAGGCCATTTGGGGCAGCCCCGGTCGCTGGAGAATCTGCCCCGCTGTTCCCGTCCCGCCCGGCCTTGGCAAGCCTGCCAAACACCGGGCCGGGCTGCCTCCTGACACCCAGACAGGAATTTATCATTTTACTAGTTCATTAGCAGTCTCCTCTGCCCTGGGGGTGGGGGTGGGGCTGGACTCCAGAGGAAGGCATCCCCTGGTGCATAACAATGAGGGGTGTCTGGCCCAGAGCTGGCCCCTTTCCTGGACTGCTCCTCCTCTGCTTCTCCATTCTAGACCTGGCTTTTATAGAATAATAGAGAAAAAGGTGCCAATTTCTCAGCACTTGAAGGATTACAAATCCTTTCTCCATTGCAGCCTGGGGAGAAAACATTGTGAGAATTATCTCCATTTTACAGACAGGACCACTGAGGCATATGGGCATAGGTCAAGTGGGTAGTGAGTATCAGATCCAGAACTCAAAGTCAACTGTCCTGATCCATTTTTTTTCCCTTTCTGGGAGACTTACTCCCCCTCTAGAGTGACCTGGGCCTCCGTTTCCCCATCTTTAAAATGATCTATAAGGTCCTTTCCAACCCTCTTATGTAGCATAAAGGCCTTTCTTTAAAGGATCAACCAATTAGTTGACAAGCATTTATTAAACACCTACTGTTGCCAGGCGATGTGCTAAGTGCTGAGGATGCAGAGAGAGGCTGAACATCTTCCCTGCTCTACTGAGGGCAGGGGGGTGGGTGGAGGGGAGGGCTGAGGCGGAGGAGTGGGGGCAGGGAGATTGTCCTGGAGGAGACGCCCCTAGCATTTCCAGGGGAACACTCAACAGGGGTTGGATGCTGGAGGCCGTAGGGAGCCAGGGAGTTTTACTGAGCAGGGATGTGACTTGATCAGGCTTTAGAGAGGGAAGGGAGTGGAGAAGGGCCTGAGGCTGGAACATGGGTTAGGAGGATATGGCCACAGTCCAGGGAAGAGGGAACCGGGCTTGGCTCAGGCTGGGGCTGAAATGCAGAGAAATAGGCGGCGGGGAGGCTGAGGAATAGACGGTCCATCCAGAGGGCCCCGGGCACTTGGGAAGGCGGGAGTCGGGAAGTATTGACCCCAAAGATCCCGTGGGGCTTAGGAAGGAACCCGTCTGCCTGGGCCCGCTGTGGGGAACCAGATTCTCCCTGGACAGCTGCTGGGCTTCCTGCGCTGGGCTCCAGGGCTTCAGCCCTGGGGTGTAGGGGGTGGGGAAACTCCTCTGCCTCGAGGGCTCTGAGGAAGCTGAATCGCCACTTACTGAGGATCCATGGAAGGTCCTCCAGGTTTTCTCCAGACTCCGGGGAGTCTGTGAAATGGAGCGGAGGGGACCAAAGCCAAACTTCCACCAGCCTCCTCATGGGGTCCGGAGGGGCCTAGGAGCCCCTTGCAGCCGGTCAGCTCATTATGGAGCCACCTCTAGCGAACTCAGAGATGGCCGGTGACTCCAAGGAAAACACGGAGAATAAATAAGGGTCAGATGTGAAGCTCCCGGCCTGAATCCCTCCGAGCCCCACCTGGGCCTCTTTGCACTCTGCAGGAGGCTGGGCCAGGATCAGGGAGTGAGAGTCAGCGGCTGCCTGGGCCAACTGCCTTATTGACAGATGAGGAAACTGAGGCCCGGAAAGTCTCCTTTACCCACAGCCTCAGAGACAAGACCCAGTGCACGGCCCTCTTTTTGCTGACTGCCTGAGTCAGGAGCTCCAAGTATTTCCCTTTTTCTCTGGCACTGCTTCTCTCCCCAGGAGCTCTCCCTCCTTTTTTCTGCAGCTTCCCTCCTTCCTCCTTGAAGCCTCCTTTGTAACAAGCACAGTCAAGAAAAACAACTTCACACGTAGTCGGAGGCGTCGGAAGTGCAATCCCCCCCCCCCCCCCCGCCCCTCCTCCACCCCTCCGCCTCATCATCCGTTTTCTGGAGTCATGGGCGGTCACGGCCCGCACTCATCTCCGGCTTCCTCCATCCTCCGTCTGACACAGGTTTCTGATCAGCCCGAGCTGGGCCCAGGGCCTGCTCTCTCTCCGGTCTGACGCTGGTTTCCGACTGGCCTGAGCTGGGCCTGGGACCCGCTCTCTCCAGTCTGACGCTGGTTTCCGACTGGCCTGAGCTGGGCCCGGGACTCGCTCTCTCCGGACCTCAGTTTCCCCCGGTGTAATCTGAGGGCTGGCAGAGAAGGCCTTCGAGGTCCCAGATCAGTGCCCCTGTTATCCTGAGCTCCCCACCCACTCCTGGCTTCTGGAGGCCACAGCTGCTGCTTCCAGAGAAGTTATATAGAGCTGCTAATTAAAAGCTTTGTTTGAAGCCGTGTTTGATCATGTAAAACCCTCCGTGGACCGGTCTCTCCTTTCCCGTGTAGCAGCCTCCTCCTGGCCGGGGTCCAGGCTACACCCCGGACAAGGCCCTCGACAGCCGGCACACGGAGGATTAATCACCAGCCAGCTCTGCCACGATCCCCCTTCCTTCCCCTGGGATTCTAGTGGGGGCAGGGCGGACCCAGAAGAAAGAAGGGGGGCTGGGGAGAGGGTCTTTGCCAGGGGGGATGGGGTCTATGAATGCAAAGCCCTGGTTCCCCTCCCCCACTGGCTGGTTAGGGAGAAGCCTCAGTTTACTCCTCTGGTAAAGGGAGCACAGGGGGCCAGATGAAGGCCCCGATTCCTTTCAGCTTCTAGATTCCTTCCAGGACCTGGAACATTAGAACTGGAGGATCTCCTAGTCCAGGGCCGTCACTCCATAACTAAGGATCAGGCTCAGAAGGGACTTCTCCGAGCTCACACAACGGCCAGGGTCCAAGGAAGGGCTCCATAGCTGCCCGTCTCTGCCTTTCCACGCCTGGGGCTCTCCTGGCACGAGGGAGTGCCCAGGAGAGCAGAAGGGGCAGAGCTGGGGGCGGGGCTGGGCGACGTCAGCCAGCATTTCTGGAGCTCCTGCTGTGTGCCCGGCCCTTTCCTTCTCCAGTTCATTTTAGAGATGAGGGAACTGAGGCAAACAGGGCTAAGGGCCCTGCCCAGGACCACACAAGTAATAAGTGTCTGAGGCTCACTGGAATTCAGGTCTTTCTGAACCTTGGTTCTGCCCACGGGGCCACTGCCCTGATACACTGGAGATAACAATGCCCACACCGTCTCCCCAGTGGGGTGAGGAAAAGAAAGTGCTTTGTAAACCTCCGAGGCCGCAGCGCCGGGAGCCAGGCTTTCTCTGGGGAGGCGGCGGTGGGGTGTTGACTTGGGGCTGAGGATCCAGGGGGTGACTGAGTGGGCAGAGACTCCCAGATCTGTCCAGGACCAAGCCGGGGGTCAGCCACAGAGCGGCCCGGGGGCCTCTAGAACACAAGGAAGCGGCCTGAGTTTGCCTACCCTGTGCCCTTCCTTGCATTTTGGTTTCTGTGTAGTCTCCCAGCTCTGGGCTAACTGAGCCCTTCCTCTCCCAGGCCCTTGGGTGACCCCCTGACCCGGCTTTGGCACGCCTCCTGTCCCCTTCTCCAGCTTTGCCTCCCTCCTTTGAGCCCGAGAATCCCCCTTCCCTCCTCCCCACTATCATCATGGCATCCTGGCAGAGTCTGGGCAGTACCTGGAAGCTCCTTGAACCCCCTAAGGTCCCCGTAGATTTGGACATAACTTGTACGGACTTATCTTTGCACTCCCCACCTCCCCCGGTTAGAATGCAATCTCTCTGAGGGCAGGGAATGGTTTTCTTTTGCCTCCATATCCCTGTTACTGAGCACAGGGTTTGGTATACAGTGGTTGCTTAATAAATGCTTGTTGGTTTATTGAGGTGCTTAATTAACACATCAGTGCTTCTTGGTTGATTGATTGTCTCCCTTTGTTAGTTATTTCCCATTTATCTCATATATAGCTTCTTTTGTATATTTTTGTTCAAATATATGGGATTGTTATATGGTATATGAGATATATCTATATCTATATATATTGATAAATGGGATATATGGGATTGTTCACCCAATCCCTCTCCCCTCCCCTGCCAGGAACTGTATCACAGTGCCTGACATACATCAATGCTTAATGAATGTTTGAATTGAACACGTGGTTCCCTTCTACTCCAGCTTCCAAAGTGGAAGAGAGAATGACAAGGTCGGAGAGTCGCCCCCCCACCACCCCCTTGCTCCGCTGTCCTGGCTTGTCTCGGGGGTCGGGCTTTGGCCCAACAGGCCGGGGCCAGAGACACGACCCGATCTCTCCGGCCCTCACTGTGGCTCCCGCCGTCATGAGCGCCGACAGCTGACAGGCCTTTGGCCCCTCAATCATCTCAGTTGTAAGATGAGATGGGGCATTTCCCTCCCTTAATGGCCAGATAACTGTCCCGTGAGACCGAGCATTTCTCCGTTAAATGACCGGATTCATAAATCAGATGGGGAGCCCGTTGATGGCCTTCCCTGAGGTTCCTCGGGGAGGGATGAGCCTCCCGGGAGGTCCAGGAGGAGCACGAAGGAGGGATGGAAGTGGGACGCCTGCCTGAATGAGGAGGAAGTGCAGAACGGCAGCCTTCGAGGGGTGTGGGGGCAAGTTTGTGGCTCACTAAAGAATATGGACCTCGAGTTAAGTAGTTCAGTGCAAAGCCAAGGTGAAGCTGAAATGCTACTTTAACCGTTTTAGCAGCCCCACAAAGCGTTTCAGTTTTTAAATATTAAGCTCTCAGTCTTCTGTACGTGTGTAATGGGTTATGGTTTACGATTGGTGTGTGTGTGTGTGTGTGTGTGTGTGTGTGTGTGTGTGTGTGTGTGTGTGTGTCTTCTGGGTTTTAGGACTTTATGGAGGGCAGGAGAAAGGGGAAAATGGCTGTTTTATTGTCTGTGTATTGAAAGCTTTTCTAGAGGGATCCTGTTGATCCTGTAAGCCTTGGTTCAAAGACCCATTTGTCTAAAATTCCCCTGATTGGTGGAGAGCCATTACTCATTCCTCCAATCCTAACTGGATGACGGCGGATTTGATAGAAACTCTGCTGGGTTCTGATTCTGAGAAGGAAGCTTCTCTTCCCCGGAAGGAGAGAGACTCAAGAAAGAAACTGAGAAACATCCTATCACCTCACACTCTTACCAACTCCATCCCCTCAGACATGCGGTCGGGGAGCCTGGAGATTTAATCAGTCTTTACTGATGATAAATCTTTCACAAATGACTCTTTGAGCCAAGCGTTAGAATACTTTTATTTTTATATTTTTGTTTTTTCCTGAGGTAATTGGGGTTAAGTGACTCTCCCAGGGTCACACAGCCAGGAAGTGTAAAGTGTCTGAGGTCACATTTGAACTCAGGTCCTCCTGACTTCAGGGCTCTATCCACTATAGCGCCACCTAGCTGTCCAGTGTCTTGCCCAGGGTCATCAAGTTCAGTACCAGCAGAGCCAAGTCTGTGAATGTCCTCCTACTCTCAGAGGCAGGAGAAGCATCTCTCACGGAGCAGCCCAGCTCCGTTCCGGACGTCAGCCCGCAGAACCGAATGTCCGTCTTTTGCCTCTAATTTCAATGATTTTTATGATGATGAGAACGGTGATAGAACGAGTACCCTGGTTTGGGAGTTGGGGAGTCTGCCTCAGTTTTCTCGTCTGTAAAACGGGAACAGTAACGGCCCCCTACCTCCTTCATGATCTCAGCAGCGAGGAGGGGGGGCGGTGAGGGGACTTGGGGGGGCAAGCCTGGGCCCCGGCCTTGGCTGATTTCTCACGGAGGAGACCGTGCCTTATGGAGGGCGCCGGCCTGAGTAATTCTGACCCATTCGGAGCTCATTAAGTCTCCGGGAAGACTTGATTGCCTCGGGCGGTTATGGATTGCAGTGAGCACATAAAAGGAGTCTGGAGGATAGTCGGGAGGAGAGCTCGCTGTAGCCTGGAGAGCCGCAGCCAGCTAACCGCCAACCTGGGTGGGGGGAGGGGCCGAGAGCCCCTCCCCCTCCGCTGCTGCCGTGGGCACTGATGGCGGAGCGCAGGAAGGGCAAGCGGCTGTGGCTGCCCCGGGTCTCCGAGAGGCCCCATGGCAGCGCCACAAGAGGGGGGTTTAAAAACAAGAGTGGGGCTCGACTTGGGGGGGGGGATTGGATTGGGGGGAGAGGCTGCACGTGCCCTCGACCTCCCAACGCTTACTCAGAAAGATAATGGCAAGAAGCAGTGGGGACTGCCCCCTCTCCCCGCAGAGCCCCGAGGGAGGAGGGGGAGTGGCCAGACAGCCCTGTGCCCGGGAGAGTCCCAGGCTTGTAGAGAGACGGGAGGGTCTCCGGAGGGGGCCGGACTGGGGAGAGAAGAGAATGGGCGCTTGGACTTCCAGTTGGAGGAACAGCAGAGAACAGAGCCACTATGGGCCAGTGGGGGATAGGGAAGAACTTATGAGCTGGTGGGGAACAGCAGAGACCTGAGCCGCTCTGGGCCGGTGGGGATCATGAAGAACTTATGGGGAACAAAAATCCAAACTTTGCCTTTTCCTATTCCCAAGAGTCACCGGGATGACAAGTCAGGTATAAGGATGGAGAGAACAGCCCGGAAAGGATGAGCTGATGACGAGAAGGACGCATTGATGTGACCCTCCACGTGGGCTCTAGAGCTGACAGGCCCTGACAGGAGACCCAAGCCGACCTTCCTTTGACAAATAGTGGCGGTGTCTGGTCTGGAGGATGTTTTGTGCCTCTCTCGCCACACACAAGCTAGTTTTCCTGCGGGGATGGGGGCATCTCCAGGTTCTTAATGGGATCTTTATATGATGGGAAAGCTTTCTATGTCCTGAGATGAAGGTGGGGCCGATCAGAAAACAGAGGGGGGTGGGGGGGAATAGCCATTTAGAACTCCCGTGTCTACGAGTCCGGCCGAGTCACTGAGTCCTTACAGTGGGTAAAGGGAAGGAGAAGCTGAGACTCCCTGGAAAGGCGAGAGAAAACATTGATTATGGGGTAAGATACTGTCCTGTGTCCTATAAGGATTCGTTAACTCGAGTGTTTGCAAGGCAGCAGGAGCTCCTCCCCCACCCCTTAAAGACCTACACATGAGTCTGGAAACTCTGGGTTCGGCCAAAAAGCGATAGAGTCATTCGGAGGCCAGTCTCATCCCAGGTGGAACCTGGTCCGTGTAAGCCCAAAGCTTGGGTTGTTGACACAAGGATTAGAGCTCACTGAAGCATGAATAAAGTGTCAAGTCCTCCTGCCCAAGAGATGCCTTTAATCCTCTCAACCAAGTGTTCGCAGGAAATCTCTCCTAGAAAGAGGTAACCATAGGAACATGGCACAATGAGATTTAGAAATGAGAGGGACCCTGGACATCCTCTCACCGACACCTTCATTTTATGTATGAGGCAGCTGAGGCACAACCAGGTTACGTTATTCCAGGTCGCACAAATCGAAAGAGATTTCTGGGATTTGAACCCGGGGCCTTTGACTTGACAGGAAGCCTTTTTTCCACTACCCCAAAATCCCAAAGAAAGATTAAGCTCATCAACTGCGCCTACTCTTATGCACACTTATATATAATGTGTGTGGATGCATATATATACACATATTTACATATCTGCATAGGATATATATCAAGCAACTCCTACCCAGCACTCTGCGGGGCTTCTTAACTTTGACGGGGCCACGAGGCCTTTGGCCATCTGGTTTCAGCCCTTTTCTCAGAATCATGTTTTTAAACACAGAAAATAAGATCTCTCTGATTACCAAGGAAATCAATTATACTGAAATTATCCTAGCAAAATATTTTTCTAAAAATCAAGTTTATGGCCCCCAGGGTGAGAACCCCTATTAAATGCTTGTAAGTAATTAATGATAAGTCCTTTATCGGTATTGGCTATGATTCATTCATTCATTTGATACGCATGAATTAAGAATCTTTTGGGGATGGGGTGCTAGGAGACACAAAACGTCCTCATCTTCTTGGATCTCCCAGTCTGGAAGGAAAACAAGATGAGATAATGGCTTCTCCTCTTCCCAACTTTCATATTATTCTGGGGGTACCAGCACTGCTCCCGGCTCACAACCTAGGTGTCCCCTTGACTCCTCACGATCTCTCATGTCCAATATCTAACCAGTTGCCATTTTTTGCAATCTCTTGTCTATCCTTCCCCTTCTCTCTCCCGACACAGCCGCCCCCAGGGCGGCCCCTCAAGCCTTTCTCAGTTTTCTTTAATCTTGGTGCCTTCTCCCTGATATCATCTCTAGTTTCCCCTTGTTTGTAAAGTCATTTGAATGTTGCCTCTATTACGGAGAGATCCATTTTTTGCCTTTCCTTGTATCCCCCGCCCTTAGCACAGCGCCTGTTTTGACTTGACTTGAATTCTATGTGATAAATGTATCACAAAAGGCTGTAAACTCAGTGGCAAGTGAGGTTTTTGATCCCTTTTACTCTTGAAAGTTAAACAGGATTTAGTCCTTGGGCATAACTAATCTCTCTGACTTTTGTCTCTATTCAGAAAGTCTCTCTGGCAAGCTCTGCATTTAGCCCATTTTTGGTTCTCTTCAAGGAATATCCACACCTGCTCCTAACCAAGGTGAACAATAAGAACTTTGAAAGCAAAAACATGGTTATTACATAACATGAATGGACACCGACTTCTGCTCTGATGTCTCATTAGGGTGTGAAGGAGATCTTGGGTTCTCAAAGGTTCTGCTGGTAGTATATAAGTTCTGGCAAGATTCTATTTTTTTTTTTTTACTTTTTTTATTAATAGCTTTTTATTTCCAAGATATATGCATGGGTAAAAGTTCTATTTCTTGAAAAATCTTTGAGTATGGTCTCAGTGACCTTGGGAATGCCCTAGCTAAATAGAGAGAAGCTTGTTACCAGTGATTCATGAAGGAAAATATAAAACAATTTCATCCTGTGTAGCCCTCTTTCCTCCCCCAGTGACAGCAGCAAAGTAACAGAATGGGAAAGCAGATTCTAAAAATCCCCATTTTTAGACTCTCTATAAAGTAACTTAGCTGTTAGTAGTCTAATGTGAGCTATTTGTGTAGGGATCAATAAGTGGACTGACATACCCCTGGAGGAAGTGAATTGGGTCCATCTTTTCATTCTCTCTACTAGTGAAATAAAAAAAAATAGAAGAGAATTATGGTTCATAACTCAGAGGGTTTTTTTCCCCCTGTTCTTCTAAGCTGCTAGAGCCTTTTTCTCTAAAGTTACCTTTTGTTTGTTTGGCATAAATCTTATATGTATCTAATTATTTACCTCTGGTCCCCCCATTTGAATGTAAGCTCCCCGAAGGCAGGGACCGGTTTATTTTGGTCTTAGCATCCTCGGTGCCTAGAATAGCATCTGGCTCTCGGCATGCAATTAATAATTTCCAGTTGTTCTGTTGAACCAAGGGCAACAAGAGACATCTTTTCGTGGAATAATTAGTCATCTCATCTTGCAGTTCTCATGGTGAATATTTGTAAAAAGACCATCAGGAAAATAATTGCAGCTTAGGCACCAATATCCACTGCAGAAAAATGAATGAGGGGGTAAAGAAATTCTATGAGCAATTCAGTAAGATGCTACCAATTAAATCATTATAACCTTTAAGACTTGGCAATTTAAGTACAAAGGTAGGCACTGGGGAGGGTGGAGAAGAATATGTTGGAAAATATGGTTCAGAAGTAAGGAAGAAAAGAGGCCAGAGACTTAGCATTCACACAGATGCTTTGTGCCTGTGCCTGATGAGTACTGGCTTGGAAAAGGGAGTCCGGAGGTAGTTGCCATGAGAAGCACCGAATGACATCATGCAAAAATGAAATTGATATTATCTTGGCAGACGGGAAACAACTGGATTCCAAAACTGGAGTCATCCCTGCCTTGCAGAAATGACTCGAGTCTGGTCTGGCCACTGACTTAGAAGAATAACGATCAAAATCAATACTAAATTAGAAGACAAAATAAAAATCAGAACTACAGTCTTGCTACCCAATCTGACACATACACTGATACACTACCAGCAGTTATGGAGCCAGAATTCAGGGAGCATCATTAAGCTCCAACCTGACATTCAAACCGATGACTCATGCAGAAAAGTGGCAAACCGTTAAACAAAAAGACTTTGTTGCAGCCTCTTGCTGCGTCCGAAGAAAGCGTCACCAATGTGAACGAGTTGTCACAATGGGGAGGTCAAACGAGCCTAGAAACCGCCTTGGCCAGCAAACGCTGGAGTGCCTTGCTTGGTGAGCGGATATGATGGCCAAAGCTTTTGCTCTGTATATGTTTGTATACACACATATTTGCATATCTATCTAGGATATGTAAACAAGCAAGTTTATATGTGTGTATGTGTGTAATAGGTGTGTAATTGGCACGTATACACATTTTTGTTTGTACATAGCTATTTGTATGTTGGTCTTAGATTGTGAAGTTCTTAAGAATTAATGTCATTTTCAGTCATATCTGAGTCTTCTGATCCCCATTTGGAGTTTTCTTGGCAAAGATATTGGAGTGATAAGCCATTTTCTTCTCTAGCTCATTTCACAGATGTGGAAACTAGGACAAACAGGATGATGTGACTTGCCCAGGGTCTTTTAGCTGGTAGATTTCTGAGCCTAGAAACTCAGGTCTTCCTGATTCTAGACCCAAAGCTTTATCCACTGTGACTCCAAGCTGCCCTTCTTAAGAGGAAGGGTTGTCTTTTGCCTTTCTTTGGATCCTCAGCACTTAGCAGAGTACCTGACATACAGAGAGATCTAACAAATGTTTACTAACGAATTGACCGAGTGAATTAGCAGGATCATCTCATTACAGTAAGAAGTGATGAAAAGAAAGGGCAAGGGGGCAGAAACTCAACCAAGCCAGCTCATTCCCAGATAATTTAAGGGGAAAACTAAGAGGAAAACAACAAATACGCAAAAAAGAAAGAAACTATTTGCTCAATAGTTATGCTTTTAAAACAGGATTTTATTTTCCCAATCAGGCAGAAAGACAATTTACAAGTTCTATGCATGGGTAATTTTACAGCATTGACAATTGCCAAACTTTTTGTTCCAATTTTTCCCCTCCTTCCCCCCACCCCTCCCTAGATGACCAATACATGTTAAACATATTAAAGTATAAATTAAATACAAAATAAGTATACATGACCAAACCGTTATTTTGCTGTACAAAAAGAATTGGACTCTGAAATATTATACAATTAGCCTGTGAAGGAAATCAAAAATGCAGGCAGGCAAAAATATAGGGATTGGGAATCAATGTAATGGTTACGAAGCAAAAATAAGGTTTCAGTCTACATTCAGACTCCATCAGTTCTTCCTCTGGCGTTGGATGGTATTTTTCATTATAGTCCTTTTGGACTTATTTTGGACCATTGTAGTACTAAGTCATCTGTGGATGATTATTGTACAATAGTCTCCTCTTTCTACTCACTTCACTCAGCGATGGCTCATGTAAATCTTTCCAGATTTTTCTGAAATCATTTTACTCATCATTTCTTATATAGCATAATAGTATTCCATTATGTTCACATACCACAACTCGTTCAGTTATTCCCCAGTTGACAGGCATCCCCTCAATTTCCAATTCTTTGCCACCAAACGAGAGCCGCTATAAATATTTTCCTACAGAAGATCCTCGCCCCACCTTTTTTAATCTCTTTGGGATACAGGCCTGGTAGTGGTATTAGTGGATCAAAGGGTACGCACAGTTTGACTGCCCTCAAAGCTTGGGAGATATCAATGCTTGGGAAAATATCAAGCAAGTTATTACTCCCAGAAAAAGGCGATTCATTGAATATAGAGTTCAAATGGAAGGGGTGAATGGTAAGGTCCTTCAGATGCTCCCGTTAGTAAATGTCATTGTGCTGATTTTATTATACTGCAGAACATTTCAAAGGCTGCAAAATGAGAATCCACCATCAGTCAGAAGATTTGGGCTGGCCTATTTCCCCTGTACTCCCCTTCTCCAACACAAGTGGCAGAAGAATACTTGTTGGCCAGACCGAGCTGTCATATGGGCGACCCATAGAGAAGGCTGATTAGAACACGTACTATGCATTATAGAAACTGTAGAGAGCTCACCATTGATCGGGAGAAAGAAGGGAATGGTTTGTATTGAGAAATCATCCAGTATTTTTAATGACCCTCCCCCACCAGGCTTTTCCCTGAAACATCTTTTTTAAACAATAATATCCTCTAGAGCTGGTATATAACCACAAAGCATGGAACAATAGCAACAATAAGAAGTTTATATATTTCATTGAGGTTTGCAAAGAGCTTTGCGTATACATGTACATGTAATTTTAAAGTTTTTTATTAAAGTTTTTTATTTACAAAACATACGCATGGGTCATTTTTCAACTTTGACCCTTGCAAAACTTTCTGTTCCGAATTTTTCCCTCCTTCCCCCTCTCCCTCCCCTAGATGGGAGGTAGTCCCATACATGTTAAATATGTTAAATTATATGTTAAATCCAATATATGCATACATAGTTATACAGCTATCTTGCTGCACAAGAAAAATCAGATCAAGGAAAAAAAACTGAGAAAGAAAACAAAATGCGAGCAAACAACAGAGAGAGTGAGAATGCTGTGTTGTGAGTCACACTCAGTTCCCACAGTCCTCTCTGAGAGCGTAGATGGCTCTCTTCGTCACTGAACAGTTGGCACTGGTTTGAATCATCTCATTGTTGAAGAGAGCCACGGCCATTAGAATTGATCATCACATACTTCCTGGTTCTGCTCAGCAAATAGATTTTTTATCTTTCAAATAATGTAAATAATTGCTATTATCTTCATTTTACAAATGAGGAAACTGAGGCAGAGAGAGGTTAAGTAAGGGACTTGCCCAGGATCACACAGCCAGTAAGTGTCTAGGGCAAGATTTGAAATCAGATCTTCCTGATTCCAGCTCTCAGACTTCTCTAACCACTGAACCATCTAGCTGCCTCTAATACACAGGTGATACACTGTCTCCAAAATCCACGTCACCCAAAGGGGCAGTGGAGAGACATAGTGGTCATGTGGTTGATGGCAACTAGTCACCAGTAATGAATTATGAAAGGGAAAGCTGCATAAAGGTTTTATCCTAGGAATATAAGATCGTAAAAGCTGGTCCAGTCTTATAGGGAGATTAGGAGATAACCAATGAACAACATATGCGTGTTTCGTTGACATTTTAAGACCATCGAGGAAGGCCCCAGCAAGGACAGACCACCTTCCTCCCGCTTCTGCGAAGGCTTTATGGAGGACATTGTCAAGAACTTGATGAGAGGGTGGGCCGCTATCTGTACCTTGGAGGGAGTTTTAACATTCATGACATCCCATATTCATCGATGTGTAGGAAACCGTGTGGACTTAAGTGCTTACCAATGCTGGCCACTGGGCTGAGTGGACAGCTCATGTGAAGTCAGTGTCTGGGTTCTGGCTCGTGTAGTATCCTCTCTCGAGCCCCATTGGTAGCTCCTTTGCTACCATGGCCGCCAAGACCCTGGATGATTCTCATCCTGGTGTTTTGTCTTCATCCTTTGCCCCCTTCCCCCACAATCCCTGTTCATCTCCAATGAATACCTTCACTTTAAGTGCTGGAAAAGTCTTAATTATTTTCCAGTGGTGCCATGCCCTGAGCCTGTGGGATCATGGTAAAGTGATACTTATCCCGCTCCTTTCCATTTTCATTGGACATGTAGTACCAGACAAAATGTGAGGTATGAAAAGAAAAATTGTACTGTCAAAGAAGGGTCAGGGAAGGCTTCCTGGAGGAGGTGGCCTTGAAGTTGGACATTTAAAGAGGGGTAATAATTAAAAGGCTAAGAGGAAGAAAGGAAATCGAGGATTATTATACTATACTGCTTCTGAAACTTGGCGATGAGTCAAGATTATTCCTTCTACTCCTACACAAATTCCCTCCCCTCAACTGTCCCACAAGCACTTCAGGCTCTGTACTTTTCTCTGGAGTCAAAGGAAATGGTGGATGATGGAAACAGGGCTGGAGACTGATGGGAGAGAACAATAGAGATCTTGAGCAAAGAGACCTTGATATGAGCCCACCTTGGATGCTTCCTATTGGAAGATTTTTTTTTTTTAACAAACTGCTTTCTGATTTAAAAACCACTTAGAGGGTCGGGTCACCCTATTATGTAAGCATTGAGCATAGGGAAGACCTTAGAAAATGGCACAGCAGCCAGAGCAGGGGACTTGGGTCCTGGAACCTCAGTTTATTCTGCTATAACATGGTGGGTTTGGGCTCTACAGAAGGTTCCCTCTAACTTTAAGTTCAATTAAACATATAAGATGCCCTGTAGCCTCTGGGTAATTTGGAAAACACGACAATCTTAGAAAATGGCTGTTTTACTAAGATTCTAATGTCTTAGGAGTCTAAGATCCTAGAGTGCTAAAGTTTTAAGGCAACTGGTGGAACAATGGCTAGAAAGCAGGAGTCAAAGCTTGAGGTCTAATCTAGCCTCACACTCTTACCTTAAGTTTCCTCAGTTGTAAAATGGGGGTAATAATAGCATCTACTTCTCAGAGCTGTTGAGGATCGTGTGAGATTTGTATACCATGCTTAACACAGTGTCTGGCATATAGTAGGTATTCTATCTATCTATCTCTATCTATCCATCTATCTATCTATCTATCTAATCTTCCCTTCTTCTCACTCCTAATATTATAAGGTTAGATCTTAATATTCTGTAGTCCTAATTGTCCCATCCCCTCTGTGCTGCCCCTAACACATTCTGAGGATGGGTTGCCAGAGATCAGCTGCCGTTTCCAAGTAATAGATCCCCAACCATAAAACTGTGACTCGTGAGCCCCTACAAGTGAGCTTCATCTTAACAATCAACCAGCAGACACTTTAAAGTAAAGGCATTACGAAGCTAATATGAGAATAGTAGCTACAAAACATTCCCATAACAAACCGGGATTCACCTTCTCCTATACTTCATGATAACTTTCAGGATTGGAGGAAAAGACAGCTTTTTGGGGGGATTATACTTCCTAGAAACTTATCCAGCCAGGCTGTGAGAAACTTTCTCTACACACAATGAAATGAGTTTTCTCAGAATCTTGCTATGCCAGAAATGACAATCATCTGAATCTTCTGCAGAAGATCCTTGGTGTTAGGAGACTTGGGATTCTCACCTAGCTCTGCCCTCGGTGCATCCCTGCCCTTCTGGGATGTTGAAGTTCCCTTTTATAGCTTAGGACAATAACCACATTTTTCTATACGAGCCCTGCCCCAGGTCTTCCCCATCCTCCTCGTCAATACTTCAGAAGAACACAATGTGAGCAGTGTGGATACTACTTCTCTTGCCTTAGGTCCCAACTCTTGCAATTCTCAGGAGATGGTGATTGTCAAGAGACATGGGGTTTTATGGAGAAACATCTGCCTTGGAGCCCAAAAGAACCCAAAGTTTCGATCTTATTAGCATAACAAGCTATGATAAGATAGGCAAGTCGCTTTTTATCTTTGAGCCTTATTTTCATCTGTAAAATGAGACTGAGCATAATTTTTGTAACTGCTTCACTAGTTTTTTTTTTTTAATTTTTTATTTAATAATTACATTATATTGACACTCATTTCTGTTCCGATTTTTTTCCCCTCCCTCCCTCCACCCCCTCCCCTAGATGGCAAGCAGTCCTTTATATGTTGGATATGTTGCAGTATATCCTAGATACAATATATGTTTGCAGAACCGAACAGTTCTCTTGTTGCACAGGGAGAATTGGATTCAGAAGGTATAAATAATCCGGGAAGAAAAACAAAAATGCAGATAGTTCACATTCGTTTCCCAGTGTTCTTTCTTTGGGTGTAGCTGCTTTTGTCCGTCATTTATCAATTGAAACTCAGGTCTCTTTGTCAAAGAAATCCACTTCCATCAAAATATGTCCTCATACAATATCGTTGTTGAAGTGTATAATGATCTCCTGGTTCTGCTCATTTCACTTAGCATCAGTTCATGAAGGTCTCTCCAAGCCTCTCTGTATTCATCCTGCTGGTCATTTCTTACAGAACAATAATATTCCATAACATTCATATACCACAATTTACCCAGCCATTCTCCAATTGATGGGCATCCATTCATTTTCCAGTTTCTAGCCACTACAAACAGGGCTGCTACAAACATTTTGGCACATACAGGTCCCTTTCCCTTCTTTAGTATTTCTTTGGGATATAAGCCCAATAGAAACACTGCTGGATCAAAGGATATGCACATTTTGATAATTTTTTGGGCATAATTCCAGATTGCTCTCCAGAATGGTTGGATTCGTTCACAACTCCACCAACAATGCATTAGTGTCCCAGTTTTCCCGCATCCCCTCCAACATTCATCATTATTTTTTCCTGTCATCTTAGCCAATCTGACAGGTGTGTAGTGGTATCTCAGAGTTGTCTTAATTTGCATTTCTCTGATCAATAATGATTTGGAACACTCTTTCATATGAGTGGTAATAGTTTCAATCTCATCCTCTGAAAATTGTCTGTTCATATCCTTTGACCATTTATCAATTGGAGAATGGCTTGATTTCTTATAAATTTGAGTCAGTTCTCTATATATTTTGGAAATGAGGCCTTTATCAGAACCTTTAACTGTGAAAATGTTTTCCCAGTTTGTTGCTTCCCTTCTAATCTTGTTTGCATTAGTTTTATTTGTACAAAGGCTTTTTAATTTGATGTAATCGAAATTTTCTATTCTGTGATCAGTAATGGTCTCTAGTTCATCTTTGGTCACAAATTTCTTTCTCCTCCACAAGTCTGAGAGATAAACTATTCTATGTTCCTCTAATTTATTTATAGTCTCGTTCTTTATGCCTAGGTCATAGACCCATTTTGATCTTATCTTGGTATATGGTGTTAAGTGTGGGTCCATGCCTAATTTCTGCCATACTAATTTCCAATTATCCCAGCAGTTTTTATCAAATAATGAATTCTTTTCCCAGAAGTTAGGGGCTTTGGGTTTGTCAAACACTAGATTGCTATAATTGACTATTCTGTCTTGTGAGCCTAGCCTTTTCCACTGATCCACTAATCTATTTCTTAGCCAATACCAAATGGTTTTGGTGACTGCTGCTTTATAATATAATTTTAGATCAGGTACAGCTAGGCCACCTTCATTTGATTTTTTTTTCATTAGTTCCCTTGAGATTCTCGACTTTTTATTGTTCCATATGAATTTTGTTGTTATTTTTTCTAGATCAATAAAATATTTTCTTGGAAGTCTGATTGGTATAGCACTAAATAAATAGATTAGTTTAGGGAGTATTGTCATCTTTATTATGTTCGCTCGGCCAATCCAAGAGCACTTAATATTTTTCCAATTATTTAAGTCTGACTTTATTTGTGTGGAGACTTTTTTATAATTTTGCTCATATAATTCCTGACTTTCCTTTGGTAGATAGATTCCCAAATATTTTATGGTATCAACAGTTATTCTGAATGGAATTTCTCTTTGTATCTCTTGCTGTTGGGTTTTGTTGGTGATGTATAAAAATGCTGAGGATTTATGGGGATTTATTTTGTAGCCAGCTACTTTGCTAAAATTATGAATTATTTCCAATAGCTTTTTGGTAGAATCTCTGGGGTTCTCTAGGTATACCATCATATCATCTGCAAAGAGTGATAGTTTGGTTTCCTCATTGCCTACTCTAATTCCTTTTATATCTTTCTCGACTCTTATTGCCGAGGCTAGTGTTTCTAATACGATATTAAATAATAATGGTGATAGTGGGCAACCTTGCTTCACTCCAGATCTTACTGGGAAGGTTCCAGTTTTTCCCCATTGCATATGATGCTTACTGATGGTTTTAAATATATGCTCCTGACTATTTTAAGGAAAAGTCCATTTATTCCTATGCTCTCAAGTGTTTTTATTAGGAATGGATGTTGGATTTTATCAAATGCTTTTTCTGCATCTATTGAGATGATCATGTGGTTTTTGTTTGTTTGGTTATTGATATAGTCAATTATGCTAATAGTTTTCCTAATATTGAACCAGCCCTGCATTCCTGGTATAAATCCTACTTGGTCATAGTGTATTATCCTGGTGACAATTTTCTGTAATCTTTTTGCTAATATTTTATTTAAGATTTTAGCATCAATATTCATTAGGGAGATTGGTCTATAATTTTCTTTCTCTGTTTTCAGCCTACCTGGTTTAGGTATCAGTACCATATCTGTGTCATAAAAGGAGTTTGGTAGGACTCCTTCAATCCCTATTTTTTCAAATAGTTTATATAACATTGGAGTTAATTGTTCTTTAAATGTTTGGTAGAATTCACATGTAAATCCATCTGGTCCTGGGGATTTTTTCTTAGGGAGTTGATTGATAGTTTGTTCTATTTCTTTTTCTGAGATGGGACTGTTTAGGATATTTACTTCTTCCTCTGTTAGTTTGGGCAAGCTGTATTTTTGGAGGTATTTTTCTATTTCATTTAAGTTGTCGAATTTATTGGCATAAAGTTGGGCAAAGTAACTCCTAATTATTGCTCTAATTTCCTCTTCGTTAGTGGTGAGTTCTCCCTTTTCATTTTTAAGACTAACAATTTGATTTTCCTCTTTCCTTTTTTTAATCAGATTTACTAAGGGTTTGTCTATTTTGTTGGTTTTTTCATAGAACCAACTCTTAGTTTTATTAATCAATTCAATAGTTTTTTTACTTTCAATTTTATTGATCTCACCTTTTACTTTTAGAATTTCAAGTTTAGTGTTTGACTGGGGGTTTTTAATTTGTTCCTTTTCTAGCATTTTTAATTGCAAACCCAATTCATTGACCTTCTCTTTCTCTATTTTATACAAATAGGCCTCTAGAGATATGAAATTTCCCCTTATTACCGCTTTGGCTGCATCCCATACATTTTGGTATGATGTCTCATTATTATCGTTTTCTTGGGTGAAGTTATTAATTATGTCTATGATTTGCTGTTTTACCCAATCATTCTTTAGTATGAGATTATTTAGTTTCCAATTATTTTTTGGTCTACTTCCCCCTGCTTTTTTGTTGAATGTAATTTTCATTGCATCGTGGTCTGAAAAGGATGCATTTACTATTTCTGCCTTACTACATTTGAGTTTGAGGTTTTTATGTCCTAATATATGGTCAATTTTTGTATAGGTTCCATGAACTGCTGAAAAGAAAGTGTATTCCTTTCTGTCTCCATTACATTTTCTCCAGAGATCTATCATATCTAGCTTTTCTAGTATTCTTTACCTCTTTGACTTCTTTCTTATTTATTTTCTGGTTTGATTTATCTAATTCTGAGAGTGCAAGGTTAAGATCTCCCACTATTATAGTTTTACTGTCTATTTCTTCTTGCAGCTCTCTTAGTTTCTCTTTTAAGAATTTAGATGCTACCCCACTTGGTGCATATATGTTTAATATAGATAGTGCTTCATTATCCATGCTACCCTTTAGCAAGATATAGTGTCCTTCCTTATCTCTTTTAATTAGGTCAATTTTTGCTTTAGCTTGATCTGAGATCAGGATGGCTACCCCTGCTTTTTTGACTTCACCTGAAGCATAGTAGATTTTGCTCCAACCTTTTACCTTTAACCTGCATGTATCTCCCCGCTTCAGGTGTGTTTCCTGTAAACAACATATTGTAGGATTCTGGCTTTTAATCCATTCTGCTAACCGCTTCCTCTTTATGGGGGAGTTTACCCCGTTCACATTTATGGTTAGAATGACCAATTCTGTATTACTTGCCATCTTGTTAACCCCGTTTATGCTTTCCTCCCTTCTTTCCCCTTTCCCCTTCCAAGTATTAAGCTTGTGAGCACCCCTTGTTCTCACAGCCCTCCCTTTTTAGTGTCCCTCCCCCCGCCTTAGAGTTCCTCCCCCTATCTTACCCCTTTCCCTCCCATTCCCGTATTCCCTTCCGCTTAGCTTATTCCTTCCCTTTCCACTTTTCCCTTCTCACTTTTCAATGAGATGGGAGAAGTTTCACCATAGATTGAATATGTCTTAAGATTTTTCACTTAAAGCCAATTCTGAAGGCAGTAAGATACCCACTATATTCATCCCCCTCCATTCTTTCTCTCAGATATAATAGGTTTCCTATGCCTCTTCATGAGATGTACTACCCCCACTTTACCCTTTTTCTGGTACAATGTCCTTTCCACATCAATTTCTAGAACAAGGTATACATGTATTCTTTATGCATCTATATAGTCAAAATATAGTTCCCAAGATTAATCTTTACCTTTTTAGATTTCTCTTGAGTTCTATATTTGTAGATCAAACTTTTTGTTAAGTTCTGGTTTTTTCATCAGAAATAGATGAAATTCGCTTACTTCGTTGAATGTCCATCTTCTTCCCTGGAAAAAGATGCTCATTCTCGCTGGGTAAGTTATTTTTGGTTGCATACCAAGTTCCTTAGCCTTTCGGAATATCATATTCCAGGCCCTTCGATCTTTTAATGTGGATGCTGCCAGATCCTGGGTGATCCTTATTGTGGCTCCTTGATACTTGAATTGGGTTTTTCTAGCCGCTTGCAATATTTTTTCTTTCATCTGAGGGTTCTGGCATTTGGCCACTATATTCCTTGGTGTTTTGATTTTAGGATCCCTTTCAGTGGGTGATCGATGAATCCTTTCAATGTTTATTTTTTCCTCTGTTCCTATGACTTCTGGGCAGTTCTCTTTGATGATTTCCTGGAAGACAGTGTCCAGGCTCTTTTTTTCATCATGTTTTTCTGGAGTCCAATGATTCTCAGATTGTCTCTCCTGGATCTGTTTTCCAGGTCTGTTGTCTTCCCCAGAAGGTATTTCACATTTTTCTCCATTGTTTGATTTTTTTGGATTTGCTTGACTGATTCTTCTTGTCTCCTCGAGTCATTCAATTCCACTTGTTCAATTCTGATTTTCAGTGAAGTATTCTCTTCACTCACTTTTTTAAAATCTTTCTCTAATTGTCCAATTGAGTTCTTTTGTTCTGTGGAATTTTTTTCCATTTCGCCAATTTTGTTTTCCAGTTCACTAATCCTATTTTTCAAGGATTTTACTTCTTTATCCACTCTCTCTTTAACTGACTTCTCCAGGCTCTTTTGCCAAGCCTCCCTCTCCTTTTCCCAAGCTTCCTTCTCCTTTTGCCAAGCCTCACTCTGCTTTCCCCATTTTTCTTCTAGCTCCCTTGTGAGAGCCTTTTTAATCACTTCTATGAGGTTCATCTGTGCTGAGGAACAGACGATCTCCTCCTTTGGGGAATCACCTGGGGACTGCCTGTTTTTAGTCTCCTCAGGATTTAGAGTCTGCTCTCTATCTGTGTAGAAGCTGTCTAGGGTTAAAGTCCTCTTCAGCTTCTTGCTCATTCTGTCTATTAATCAGAGGCAAACTACCAAAGAAAAACAGAAAAAACTGGAGTCTTTCTTTGGGGGGGGGGGGGCTGGGTGTGTTATCGAGCTTCCTCTACAGACTGCAGGTGGCAGCAGTGAGGCACTAGCAGGACTGTGCTGCGCCTGCGCTCTGAGATCCCAAAGCGTGCTGAGTCACTGAGGGGAGGAAGGGGGGGGCGGCCAGGTCCTGAGAGACTCCAGCTGTTTGCGGTTGTGTTCTTCAGCCCCGGTGTTTTTAGCTTCTCTGCTGGGCTGTTGACTTGCTGCAGGTTCCAAACCTGTAGCGAAGCTCTCCCCGCAGAGACAGCTGCGATCACTCCCCACCCCCTCTCCAGTCTGCTCCCGTGCTCTCACTGCCGCTGCCCGCCGCCTGCGCCCGATCTAAAACCGCCCCAGCCCTCCAGTAAAGACAGACCTTTCTTGGCGGATCTCAAGGATGGCTTCTCTTGGTAACTATTTGTGGGTTTTTTTTCAGTCAAGCATTGATTCAGAGGCTTGTAATGAAGTGGATAGTGAGAGAAAGCGCGGAGCTTATGCAACTGTGAGCCTCCTCTCCGCCATCTTAACCGGAAGTCTGCTTCACTAGTTTTGAAGCAATGTGTAAACTTCACCATATTTTAAAAATATCATATATTACTATTATCTTAAGATGGGCAAAATTCTGGGTATGAAGCTCAGTGGATGAGGACATGGGTGGAGGGATGGAATCGGAGAATGGCCATCGAGCTGAAGCGAGAGGGACATCCAAGATCATCTGGTCCAGCCCTGAGGTTGACTTGTCCAGGGCCATATGGGTAGTCGTTGACAGAGCCAGGATGTGGACCCAGATCCACAGCCAGCGTACTGTGGTGCTCCTTACAATCATAATGCCCTGTGTTGATTTACATTCAATGCCCATAGTCCTTTTTTTTAGATGTAGATGGCATTTTCTGTCCAAAGTCTATTGGAATAGCCTTGGATCACGGAACCACTGAGAAGAACTAAGTCTTTTATAGTCGATTATCACCCATTCTTGCTATAATTGTGTACAATGTATTCCTGGTTCTGCTCGTTTCATTCAGCATCAGTTCAAATAAATCTTTCCGGGCCTTTTGAAAAAAAAATCATAATGCCCTCCAGGCATGAAGCACTTTATGGCTGGAGGAACACTTTCCTCACTACGGCAGTACAGCAAATCAGGCCAAAAAAAAAAAAAAAAAAAAAAAAGATGATCACTGTCATTTACAGGGAAGGAAACTGAGTCACAGAGAATTGCCCTCTGTTAAGTGACATAGAAATCAGGACAGGGCTTCAGCTTATATCTTCTGGCCTGGAGACATCAGCACCCTTTCCTTTAGGACACATTTCTCAAGGATAAGACAAACACTAGTTAGGAGGAATGATGGGAAGCACTGAATGCTTATAAAGCATTTCATATTAATGACCTCTCTTGACCCTCCCCGCCACCTGCTCGCCCAGCTCTGACTTGTCCTGAATCCCTGATTCTCTGACCAGTGAGGAGGAGGAGAACCAAGGGGTGGGGTGGGAGGAGGGATAATGGATCATTGTCTGCAAGAACAGCTCCTGAATGAGTGAATGGGGGGAGAGACGGTGCACGTGAGGTCAAACACTCTGCACCCAGTTAGGAGATTGACATTATAGATAGATCTGATCATCAAAGTCTTTCCCATCCATCTCCTCTTTCTGTCACCCCTCTTGCCCTCGGGTCTGGGTGTTGCCGAATCAGGGCTGGTTCCGTCCAAACTTCAGGAAAGTGGGGGACAAACCTGTGAGCCATCGGCAGGTTAGCTGAGCAGGGTCTGAATTCAATTCAATTCAATTCGTTTAATTCATTTGTTTGGATTCCACAAACATTCAAGGCCCTACTACTATCGGTAATGGTTCTACAAGGCTACAGAGATGAAACAGAAAGAGACCTTGCTTTGGAAAAGCTTAGATTCTCGTCTGGGAGACGAGGCACACCGAATACCGGGATGGGGAGCTCCAGCGGGCTGCTTCCCAATCGGGTTGCATTTTTCAATCAACCTGATGAAAAGCCAGAATACAGGCCATCGGCTGGGGTCCCTTTTGGAGTCCTCTTACTGCCATCGGTTGGGATCCCTTTTGGAGTCCTCCTACCGCCATCGGTTGGGGTCCCTTTTGGAGTCCTCCTACCGCCATCGATTGGGGTCCCTTTTGGAGTCCTCCTACCGCCATCAGTTGGGGTCCCTTTTGGAGTCCTCCTACTGAAGTCTGCCCATGACCACTGGGGCCTTGTTGCTGTGACACCCAAGATGATCAGTTGGCTGAGACTTGGGAGAATGAGCCCTCGATAGAACAACCACTTCATCTCCAGGACCTCGGACCCCTCTCTGAGGCACTTTGTACCCCGGCTCCCACTGGCAGATTGGATCTTCAGTGAGCAGTTGCCTACGTTTGGCTTCAGAGTTCTTTCTCTCCAGGGAATGGGATTTCTAATCCTGTGGCCCACAATCCCAAGCAGCGGGCTCCCCAATATCAATTAACCCCTTGTCATCTGCTAAATTTTACAAAGGGAGTATTAACCAAGAAAGCGTGGTGAGCATAAAAGTAGGGAGTGTAGACTCACTTTTTAAAAGGTTGACAGGAAATAACCCTTCCCCCAGCACAATGTGGGGCCCATTTTCCACCCCGCAAACACACAAGGACCCTGAGGAGAATGGGCTCAAGCTGCTAAAACACTGGTGAATAGAACATGTGTCCGAGGGGGATGTTCTGGCTCCGGGGGCCTTTTCTCTCTTGCGTCTCCACTGAGCTCCATCTGAATGTGGCTGAGGGATGAATCAGTCCTCGCCTTGCAGGACAGGGTCTCAGGTGCTGGACCGATGGAGCCCGCTGCTCGTTAGGCTCGGTGGCCGTGGACAGACGCCGGAGCCAGTCGCTAGAGCTCCGATCATTCCTTGGGCCTTTCAAAGCTCACAAGGTTGTAAACTGGTCCATTCTGTCTCTGGCAACTCATTCACCTGGAATTGGGAAAGAATAAACAACAGAAAAAAAGGTGTCCATGTGGTGGCCGTGTGTGTACACGCATGTGTGTGTACTCTGTGTGTGTCTGTATATCCTGTGTGCGTAGTATGTATGTACTCTGTGCATTTGTGTGTGTGTATTCTGTGTGTGCCGTGTGTTTATGCACTCCATAATCTATGTATGTACTATACCTGTACTGTGTGTAATCTGTGTGGATACGGGGGCTGTGTGTACGCGTGTTGTATGTGTTTCTGTGTACATACGTGTATGTTTGTGTGTACATATGTGAGAGGGGTGTGTGTGTGTGTGTGTGTGTGTGTGCGCGCGCACTGGCACATGGAACCCCACTCACTCACCGGGACATGTCAAGGAAGAGCTCAAGGCCTTGGTGGATCTCCTGCCTGTTGTTGCCGTGCCTCAGTCCTCCCGGTTCCCGGTGACTCCTCGTTCCTCCGTGTGCATCCGTGGCCCCTCAGTCACTTGGGGCTGGACCCGGAGAGCCGTGGGTGGGAGGAACAGGGGGCCGAGGGCTCCGCCTCCGTGCTACCAGAGAGAGGCTCCCACGACAAGGCAGATGCTCATTGTATACGGAGGCAGGAAACCTGGGTTTGAATCCAGGCCCTGACACTTAATAGTCAACAAGCATTTAGTAAACACCTACTGTGTGCAAGGCACTGTGTTAAGATCTAAGGATACAAAGAAAGGCAAAACACAGCCCCTGCCCTCAGGGTGTTTACACAGGGATGGGGAGGAGAGACTGGGCACAGGAGGTTTGGAGGGAGGCATCCAGCCGGATGGAGACTGGCAAGGGAATGGCAAGTGAAGAAAAGGATGTCTTGGGTACCCTCCTTAATGGAGGGCCTTCCTGGGAAGAGTTCTCACTTCTGCCTTGCCATTGGGGGGGCCCTCTGCCTTGCCTTCAGGGGGCTCTGCCTTGCCGTTGGGGGCTCTGTCTTGCCATCAGGGGCTCTTCAGGGGCAGAGGGCACAGGAGATATGAGGGTCAGGGCTAATGTGATCCTGTAGGATCCTGGGACATGATGGAGACCATCATGGATGGACCAGGGTGGAAAGCAGAGGGACTGGCCCTATGCTTTACTTAAAGAGGGAACTCTCAGAAGAAAAAAACTCTCTCTAATTAAAACTAAATTAAGCTTTGTAAAACTTAATGAATTGTAGAACTGGAGCTGATAATTATATTGTAAGCCCAGCTCAAAATTGCAGAAGGCCTTGATAGAGTCAGGAGGTGCATTTTAGGATTAAGGAAATGATCTTATCCTCTGTATCTGGGAGCTCCCAAGTATTCTAAGGTAGCTAGGTGGAGTTACAGCTGCGTGTGGCCCTGGACAATTCACTTAATTTGTCTGCCTTGGTTTCCTCACTTGTAAAATGGGAATAGTACTCTCTCCTCCAATCCAGGTTTGATGTGAGGATTAAATGAGATGATACTCCTGAAGTGCTTAGCCCTTAGGTACTAGATAAGACTTGCTCCCTTCTCTTATCCCTCCTTCCCCATGCTAAAGAGTATCTGCTCCAGCCCCAAGACAACGGAGGGCAGAAGGTGGGGGCGCTGGGTGGGAGTTGTAACTGTTGGCAGGGAAAGTTCTGGAGAGCTTGGGTGGGGGCGGGGTGAAGTGTTTATGGGGCTGATTCAATCACGTTTGAGGCAAAGCCCCCAACTAGCTCTGAGGGGGGGAAGGGGATGAAGCCATTTTCCCATTCTACCATTGGTTGATCACAGACCCTTTGGTGACCAGTGCCGCCCCCTGGGGGAGGGGCATGTCCCTCTCTGTCTTATAGCCTCAGATCTCACTGTGTAGGAAATGGGGGGGGCTAACGGGTCAGAGCAAACACAGGAAAGAAAGAGGGCACAACGGGTAGTCGGAGGCCTTGGGTTCCAATTCTGGCCGCTTCTGTGAAACTCGGCTAACCAATTCCCCCTCTCTCTGGGATCAGTTTCCCGATTTGTAAAATGGAATGGACCAGCCGCTCTCCAGAGCCCCTTCCATGTCCGATTGTTGTAGTGAGGGGTAAGGTGGCAGGGTTCGAGACGCTTGTGGGAACCCGTGACTGGGGACCCGAGAGGAGGTTTCCATGACAGTCCAAATGGCACCTCATTAAGATGGCGGCCCGTTGAGCGGGAGGGGAGAGGGGAAACAGGAGGTGGTAGAAGCGCTAAGCTTCAGAGCCCGGCCCTCTCTCCTCGAGCTCTTCCCAGCCCAATTATTTCTGAGTTTATGATCAGCAGATGAAAAGAGCGAGTTTTCCAAACCATAGGGGCTGGTTCCAGGGAAAGAGCGGAGGAGCCTCTCCTTTCCGATGATTTGCGCCCAATTAATGAGGCATTAAAACAAGTCAGTGGGAATATTGTACGAACTGAGAGTCCGGACGAAAGATAAACAGCTATAAACATTTCCAGAAAGATGTCAGCCGTCTAAAATAACAGACTCTCTCCAGATATTTATCAGAAGGGGACAGGAGGGACGAGCCAGCTCCAGATGGCTGGCTGCTTACATGAAAGGCGGCGGGGCCGGGCCGGGCCTGGAGTTCTGCCTGGACTCCGATGATGGAGAAGAGCCCGTAGCGGTCAGCTCGAGCTGGGCTCTTTGGGAAACGGACGGGGGTGGGGAGCCCTGCCCTCCAGAAGATGCTCGGACCCGGACCGAGAGGCTGGAGGGAAGGGACCTTAACACTGGGGCTGGAGATGACATTGGAAAGGCAGCGAGGAAACCGAGCTGAAAGTCCCAGGTCTGGGATTACAGGAGAGCCTCTAAAGCTGCCCAATGCCTTGATTCCGTGTAAATTTTCTGTAAAATATGGGGATTGGACAAAATTATCTCTAAGGCTTCCTCCCAGCTCTGATATCCCCTGTTTAAGGCTCCTTCCCATTCTGACATTCCTTGTTTTTTTATTTTGTTTTGTTTTTTGCTGAGGTGATTGGGGTTCAGTGACTTGCCCAGGGTCACACAGCTAGGAAGTGTTAAGTGTCTGAGGCCAGATTTGAACTCAGGTCCTCCTGACTTCAGCACTGGTGCTCTATCCACTGGGCCACCTAGCTGCCCCCCTGACAGTCCTTATTCTAAGGCCCCTCCCAGCTCTGACATCCCCTTATCATTTCTTCTCTTCTCTGATTCCCTGATCCCATCCCAAGCCCACCATCTTCCTCCTTTGTCCAAGGCTGGTGGTGCTGGATTAAACGATAGTTGGGATTTCAGGAGGGGTCTCTATTAACCTCCTTCTTGCACCCCTGGATCTTACCTTTCACCTTCTCTGAAACTGCTTTTCTTCTGTCCCTTCCCGAGTCATTTACTCTCAGGGCACCTGCCTGCTAGCTATTTTAATGTTTGCAAAATGATGAGTATTGTACACACTTGTAACAAAACCTGTAAAAACCATGTGATTCTATCAATAGATTCAGAAAAACCTCTTGACAAAATACAATGGTTGTTTCTGTAAAAAAAAAAATGAAAATAAAAACAGGAATCAGTGGGTCTCTCCTTAATATGAAAAGTTGTATCCTTCTAACACCAGGAGCAAGAATACAAATCATAATGCAATGGAACAGGCTGCTAGGAGAAGCTACACCGCCTAGAGGGCTCAGCCTGGAGTTCAAATGTGGCCCCAGACATCTCCTAGCTGGGTGACTCTGGGCAAGTCACTTCATGCTGTTTGCCTCAGTTTCCTCATCTGTAAAATGATCCGGAGAAGGAAATGGCAAAGCACTCCAGTGTCTTTGCCAAGGAAGCCCCAGATAGAGTCAGAAATGACTGAACAACAACATAATGTTACCATTAGTATTTGATACAGTTTGGGAAGTGTTTGCTACAGCAGCAGGACAGGAGGAAGAAACTGAAGGAGTACTTGATGAGGCAACAAACCATCACCAGCCTGCCATGATTATTATGCTCTACTTAGAGAATTCAAAAGATTCATTGAAACACAAGTTGAAACAGTTACCATCTTCAAAAAAGTAGCAGGATACACAATAACTCCCCCTCACCTCCCCATCAGGGCAGCTAGGGTACACAGAGCACCGGATCCAGAGTCAGGAAGCCTGAGTTCAAATCTAGCCTCAGACACTTACTAGTCGTGTGACCCTGAGCAAGTCACTCCCCCCTGTCTGCCTCAGTTTCCTCATAGAAAATGAACTGGCAAAGGAAATGGCAGACCACTCTAGTGTCTGCCAGGAAAACCCCCAATGGGATCATGAGAAGTCGACGTGACCAAAACGATTGAATGACAATCCCACCCCACAATCAATAGCTTTTCTGTAGAATACCCACAAAAAGCAAGAAGAGAGAGAAATTTCATCTAAAATAACTAGAGGCTGCCCAAAATAACCGGAAACCCACTTCCCAAGACACACGTAGGAGTTAGGCGAATATTACCATTTTAACAGAGATTGTTGCTCTTCATTCATTGCTGCATCTGACTCTTTGTGACCTCGTGGAGCTCAGCACATCAGGCCCTTGTCTCCTTCCCTACCTCCCCAGGTCTGTTCAAGCTCATGCTCACTGTTTCCATGACACTCTCCATTTCAAACTCCGCCATTCTTGTTTCCTTTTGCTTTTCATCTTTCTCAGCATTAGGGGCTTTTCCCAATTTCTTATGCTATCGACAAAAGCATTCAAGCTTCGATTCGAGTGTTTGATCTTCCTGTGAATAGCCTGAATCCATTTCTTTAAGTATTGATTGATTTGATCTCCTTTTTGTCCAAGGGACTCTCAGAAGTCTTTTCCACAATTCAAAAGCCTCCATTCTACAGCAGCTCAGGTTTTCTTCCAGTCCACCAGATTATTCCTACTGAAAAAACCACAGCCTTGACTCTCTGGACCTTTGCGGGCAAGGTGATGTCTCTGCTTTTTAGTATGTCATCCAGATTTCCATAGTTTTCCTTCCGAGAAGTGAGTATCTTTTCATTTCATAGCCACAGTCACCATCTACAGTGATCTTTGAACTCAAGAATATAAACTTTGACCCTAGTTCCATTTCTTCTCCTTCTATTTGCTGGGAAGTGATGGGACAAGTTGCCAAGATCTTAGTTTTTTTTTTTTAATGTGAAGCTTTAGGCCGGCTTTTACACTCTCCCTTTGTGCACTCTGATCAAGAGGCTTCCTAACTCTTCACCTTCTACTTTCAGAGCGGTATCATCTTTATATCTGAGATCATTGCTATTTCACCCGCCATCTTAATTCCAGTTTTTGATTCATGCATCCTGGCAGTTGCCACGAGGTACTCTGCATCTAAGTTAAATAAATAAGGTGACAGCATACAGCTTTGCCATGCTCCTTTCCTGATCTTAAACCATGTTTGGTTCTAGAAATAAAGAAATCTAAATAATTAGAGAAATCTTAAGTGCTCATAGTTGGGCCATGTCAACCACAGTAGGTACCTGAAATATGTCCAAAACTGAACTCCTCATCTTTCCCCCTAATCTTATCATCTTAACTTTTTTTTTTGGCTGAGGCAATTGGGGTTAAATGACTTGCCCAAGGTCACACAGCTAGGAAGTGTTAAGTATCTGAGGCCAGATTTGAACTCAGGTCCTCCTGACTCAGGGCTGGCGCTCTCTCCACCTCGCTGTCCCCTTAACTTCTTTATTACTGTTGAGCAAACCACCTCCTCGTCACCCAGACTCTCAGCCTCAGTTGCTCTGGTCAGCTCCAGAGAACAAGGTTCTTCTCTCAGGATAAGCCCCTCCCTTGTAATCTCGTGGCCGGGCTGCTGACTCAAGTCCCGATTGCTCTCGCCTCCCCTGGACTCCTGCTTCCTTCCATTGGAGAGCTAGTACCAAACTCTTCACGATCCCTCTCTTTGTAGAGGGCCGACTGGACTCGGCTCACTCTTCTTTGCATCTGTTGCCCCGCCTCATTGGAACTCCATTTTTTTCCCTCCCGTTTTCTCCTTCCCCTTCCTGTGTTGGATTCAAAGCTTTTTGAGGACAGGGACTGTCTCTCCTTTTATTACCATCATCCCCAGCACTTAGCGCAGGGTCCAGCTCAAGTACTTGTTGATTGCTTCATTGGGTCCCTTCACTGGCCCAGTGAAGAGAGAACCGGTCTCAGAGCCAGGAAGGCTCGAGTATTGCTTCCCATGAGCACTAGCTGTGGGACCTTGGACAAAAGTCCTTTAATCTCCCGCCCGTTCTCTAAGATGGTAAGTTGCAGGGAGGATGTGATCTGTATTGGGAGGAGTTTTTCCATTAAGGAGTTCTCTGTAGAGAACTACCAGGCCAGCTTCTATCTTTTCCAGGGACACATCACATGACTATAGGATCATTTCCAGTGTGAGAAACAGTAACAAAAGAAGATCCTTATGGATAAAACGAGGGTAGCAGGAGCAGCCGGCCCTCCAGGATTGTTGGGAGGATCAAGTGAGATCACATTTATCATGTGCTTGGCGCAGTGTCTGGTAAACAGCAGGTGCTAAATAAATGTTGATTTCTTTCCTTCCTTCCATTATATATCATCCCAGCTGTCCCAGAAGCAGCCTCTCTCACCTCTTCCACGTGTCAGATAGCTTCAGAGGAGTTCTCCGAAGGTCCCTGCCCCCCCCCCCCCCGCTTCTAACAGGCACAAACTGTACCTGGCAAGGTATTTACATTCTACTGGGGGAGAAATACTGTATGCGCAGGTGTGGATGGGAAATGATCAAAGGCCACAGAAGGCCTCCCACAGCTTTCCACCAAGCCTTGGAGGAGGCCGGGGCCTTTGAGAAGGAAGGAGAGACTCGTGGAGCAGCCGGGCCACGGGCTCCAAGATGCAGCAGAGAACAGCCTGGCACCTGAGGGAAAATACTGCTAGGCTCCGGAAGAAATCGGGGCTGGTGAAGGGGAAAGGCTTGATCCAGATCCCACCCAGAGCCAGGGCTCCCGATTTCCAGTTTGGGGAGGCCAGGAGGAGGAACCTCAGGAACCTCATCTCCTGAGTCTCACCTTTGCTTCTCCTATTCCCTCCCTGCAGACAGGATGTTTGGGTCATTCCTAGGCCCAGCAGCTGCAGGTCTGACAGGACCAAGAAGGACCCGGGAGGGAAGCACCCACGGTCTCCCTCCCTCCTGTCTGCCTCCTCCTGGGTCACCAGGCTAAGAGTCACACACACATGCATGAATGCATGCACACATGCACACCAACAGTGCACAATACTCATACAACGCACACTTATACATGCACTCACACATACACACTCATGCATGCACAATGCACTCACACACATGCACACACTCACACACATGAACACATGCACAAGCACACCACATGTGCACACATGCACACTCACACATGTGCACACAGATGTGCATGAACACATACCCACATGCACACATAATCATGCACATGTGCACACCCACGTGCACACATGTGCACCCACACATGCACTCACACACACGAATGCATGCAACACACTCACAATGCACACACACTCACACAATGCAACCCCCACACACATACACACATGTACACACACACTCACATACATGCACACTCAAGCACTCCACCCCCGAATCTGTGTTCCTTCCTCATGATCGCCGGCATTTCTAGGGCTTTTCACACGTTGTCAAGAGCTGTCCTCACAGCAAGTATCATTTTAGAGAGGAGGAAAGCGAGTCCCAGGGAGGACGCTGGGTCGCTTACTTGTGCTAGAGGTGGCTCTCCGACCGTAAGTCCAGCAGGGGCTCCCTCCCTCCTAGAGGCTGAGGGTTGGCCGGGAACTCGGAGACCATGTTTCCATAGGAGACCTGGAAAGGCCCAATATTCCCATCATACCGCCGGCAAGTGGCCGAGCCAGGCCGGACAGGGGGACGAGAGAGTCTCTCTGCTGGAAAGCAAGCCTCGGCTTCAAAACAGATTGAGACCCGATTGGACCGCGCCCATTCCAGCAGGATATGATAGAGAGGGTTTCCCAGCTGTGAGGACTTGGGGGCTTTTGCAAGAAATCACAGAGAAATAGATTTAGAGGCAGAAGGAATTCAGAGACTATCTCAGCCCATTTTACAAATGAGGAAACTGAGGCACACCCAGTGCTACACTTGTCCAGGGTCTTGTGGTCAGTAAATGTCAGAGGCAAGAACTGAACGAGGGCTCTCTCACTCTGCGAATGGCTTCTGTCCATTATGGCATCCCCCCGGACTCCCTCTGGGGCAGTCTGAGTGGAGGACTGATCACGTAGGGAACTTGTACAGTCCTGAGGTACCTGATATTTTCTAAGGGGCTGAGAGCGGGTGCCCAGACAGAGACTCCAGGGCTGGGCAGTGCCCAGGGCAGGCACAGCAGGAAGAGGGTGAGCCTAGGGCTCAGAAGGCCTGAGTTTTAACTCTTTCCTCATTTCTGGGGGAGTAATTTCTTTATGCCTCGTGGTTCTTGCCAAACCTGAGCCCCCAGACCACATGAAGGATTGAAATGAATCGGCTTGGAAGCTCCTCTGGGCCTGGACTGACAGACTTGAGATAACTGGAATGCTCACCAAGGACTCGATGCCATCCCAGCCTTGTGTCCTCCTTCTCCTGTTCCTCCCTCCCTCTCTCCCTCCCTCCCTCCCTCCTTCCCTCCCTTCCTCCTTCCCTCCCTCCCTCTTTCCTTCCTTCCTTCCTTCCTTCCCTCCCTCCCTCTTTCCTTCCTTCCTTCCTTCCTCCCTCTCTCCCTCCCTCCCTCCCTTCCTATCTGCTGTTATTAACAACAATAATAACATTCACACGTTTTTTAAAGTTTGCATATCATTTGACAGATTGTCTCATGTGATCCTCACAACAACATTGGTAAGTAGGTGCGACTACTACCCCATATTACAGATAAGGAAACTGAGGCTGAGTGAGGTGCGGTGACCTGCCAGGCTCACACAGCTGACAAGGGCACCATAAGGCAGAGGCTAGCTCGCAGTCTGTCCTGGGATTCTCACTCTAGACTGGGCAGATCTCAGAAGCCATCTTCTCCTGCATGCTTATTCCACGGGGTAAAAAATAGCCCCTGAATTGATTTGGCTCAGGTCAGCCAGGCAGGCAGCTGCTCCGCCACCCCTCGGAGCCAGCCCTTCACCCTGCGGCCCCGGGCGCTTCTGCCTCTCACACCGGGTCTGGGAGAGCAATTAGGCCGTGGTAGCCTGGCAAGCAGCCCGCCGGCTTTTATCCGGTGTTGATTGCTCTAATTTAGGGTGTTAATTTAGAAGGGAGAGTGCCAGCTTGAAGCACCGATGAGCCAGAGGCGGCCGGGACCCCGTAGACCCGTGTGCTCCGTAATTACATTACCTGAGCCTACGGGGGCCTCGCCCGGACAGGGTCACCTCCAGGCCCCCGGACTCCTAGGAGGTCACCCCCGCCAGAACCAGCTCCAAGCTTCAGTCCTTTTTGGGACACGGCCCCCTGGCTGCCACCGATCCAGCCTGGGCCAAGGAGGGTGGGAGGGATGTCTGGTTGATCTGGACCCCAGAGGGGCGAGGGACAGGGGTCCCCCAGTTGTGGCAGCCCAGGGGGACAGGCCCCCAGATTGAAATGTGGGGACAGCGGTCCCTGCCCGAGGAGACCCAGCTGCTGATGGGCTGCTTGCCCACGGCTGGTTGCTGCTCTAAAGGCTGGGCTGGGGGCCGGGTTCTGGCTCCTCTGAGGCTCAGTTGCCCAACATTGTGGTAGAACTGTCAAGCTGCAGAGGAGGGCCTGGCGGACCCAGAATCAAGACCCAGAAGACACACACTCTGTGTCTGATCCAAATATCAGCAGACATCCATCGACTGGTCCTGGCCTCGAGCAGCTTACACTCAGCCGGGCGCCCCAAAGAAAATCAGTTCTGGGTGTCCTTTCCATCTCTGCCTTCACTGAAAAGCAACTTGGTGATGGAGAACTGAGGGTGGGGGGTGGGGGTGGGGGAGCCGAGGCTGCTGGGTAATTAGGGCCTTAGCAGATAACTACAAGGTGTTAGAAGATAATTAAGGTCTTATCTAAGAAGCTGTTAGCTGGTGCTCGCATTTCCATGGGGCCTTGAGAAGATGAAAGCCCTTCTGGACTTAGAGGCTGATGGTGGGATGACAGGCAGGGGGATTGATTCAGCACCACGTCCAAGGACAGCTCCGATCTCAGATGTCTTTGGCAAGGGAAGGACCTTGGACAGCGCCGAGCTTCACCTCTCAATTTATGACTTGTCCAAAGTCTCCCAGGGCAGGATTTGAGCCCCCTGGACCAGCTCCTCTTTGGGGAATGGAAAGGCTAGTCTGGCCTTGGGGTGGAACCTCTCACCTAGACCTTTCTGAGGTTTCTTCTTGGGGAATGGAGAAAGGAAGGCTTTGCTCCGGAGGCAAGGATCAGCTCTAGTGGGGATTTGGTAGCGGTGGTGGGGGAGTGGAAGAATCCCTCAAGGTAGATAGACATAAAAAGAGATTGTGAGATAGAAGGCAGCTGCCGAAGAGAGATAGGGAAAGCGGAGGAGGAGAAAGAGTAGGCGGGGGAGGAAGAGGAGGAGAAGGAAGAGGAGGGGAGAAGAGCAAGAGGAGGGCAGAGAAGAGAAGAGAAAGAGGAAGGAGGGAAAGAAGCAGAAGGAGGGAGGAAAAGGGAAAAGGAAAGGGAGAAAGAGATGGTTTGAGAGGCACGGGCTTTGTACTGACTGCTAGAAATTCTCTCCCTCCCCACCTCTTTCTCTTTCAAATCCATCACCTTCTTTCGAAGCTTAGTTCAAATGCTGCCTCTTACATGAAGCCTTTCATTCTTCCCCAGTTACCTGTGCCTCCCATTACCTTCAGGGGAAAATTACCTTTTATTCTCTGTTTCTGTCTCTGTCTCTCTGTCTCCCTCCCTCTCTCCCTCCCTTCTTTTCTCTGTCTCTATTTCTCTGTCTCTGTTTCTCTTTCTTCCCCCTTCCTTTCTCCCACCTTCCTGTTATTGACAAATCTTTGTATTTATTCTTTCCTTTCCAATTCAAATGACAGCTCCTCGAGGGCAGGCCTGGTTTCTTTTTGTCTCTTTAACTCCTAGCCCAGGGCCTGGCACACAGTAGGAGGCTACTAAATTCTCATTGAATAGAAGAGCAGCTCTTTACCAGAGCTCCTACAGGGGATGAGTGTTTGAGTCCCAGTGTCTCTCTAAGACTTAGGTCACAGGAAGGGTTGAGATCTGCACTGGTAAAGTAGCCCCATTAAGGAAAGCAAAACTCCTCAGTCTCTGTGACTAATTAGATCTGGAGTCAGAGGACCAGCTCTGCCATTTCCTGTATGTGAGCTCAGACCAGCCCTTCCCCTTCATTGCTACTCCACAGGCAGGAGCAGTTCCACAATCTTCACCGACTCCACCATGTCCCCAGCCAGCTGCCTCCAAGAGCCCGGGACTTGTGGAGGCTCCAGGCTGGGTCCTCCAACAAAGTTCCTCATCCTGGGAGAATTAGCCAGGCACCAAAGCAGTTCTAAACCCTTCAAAAGGGTTTGCTGCCATGAAGAAAGAAAATGGGATGAGGAGGCTGCCCTGAGAGGCAACGATTCATGGAAGGGAGTGAGTTGGGTGGGGAAGTCTGATCACAAGTAGGAAGTGCTACTTTGACAGGTAGTGACCTCCCTGTCACCGGACAGCTCCAGGCAGAGCCAGGATGACCACTTGTTGAAGACGAGACTCAAGTTGGATTCAGTTATCCCGTGGTTGCATTCAGTTCTGAGATGCCTTGATCCTCTCACTTTGAGCTGCTTCGGAGGCTGAGCCTGGCTTTGAGGGAGGGGCTGGGGATGATTTGAAATTTGGCCAGGGAACCTAGACCCTCCAAAGGTTGCTGCTCATGATCTTCCTGCAGCTTACCTCGCTGAACTGGAAATGGAGACAGGAAGTTGTGGGCCCTCCCTCCTCTAAGTCCCCCAATCCCTCCAAGACCTCCCCCTGAAAGCTGCATGGACCCCCCCAACTTCCCCCAAGCTTGCAGCTCATCCGAACAGGGATATTCCTGCAAAACCTTTCTTTGAATCCTAGGAGAGCCAGCCATATGGTCTTCCTCCCCTAATTCCCTCTCCTCCTTCCCTCCCCTCCCCCAGCCAAGCAGAAGGCTGAGCTGACTGCAGATAGAGAATCACAACTGGCAGCTCCTATTTCTCCAGGCCCTGGGGAAATCACTTCTCCAATAATAACGATAATAATAATGAGAACAGTAATAATATCAATCATAATAGCTGGTAGATAGGACTTCAAGGTTGTCGAAGGATGTTGTCGTGTATGTGATCCTCATGATAGCTCCGAGGGGTTGGGGCCATTAGAATTCTCATTTTACGGATGGGGAAACCGAGGCTCAGAGGGGAAGGACCTGTCCATCGGTGCCAAATGAATCCATTATGAAGTTTGGACTACATCCCAAGTCTTAGGGCTCCCAGGGCTGTGTCCTCCAGGCAGAAGGATGTTGTCCCTCAGTCCCTTCCAGAATCCCAAAGGAGATCCAGGAGGATTCCCAAAGGAGATCCAGGAGGACGCCCAAAGGAGATCCAGGAGGATGCCCAGAGCCAGTCAGAGCTGTGGCCTGAGCCTGGATCCTAGATTGAGAGGTAGGGGTACTTAATTCAAATTCCATGTCTGCCACTTAATTAGTCACATGAATTTGGCGGGTCACTAGTTGGAGCTTCGTCTCTTTCATTTGTAATAGAGGCGAATGAAGCAGAAGCTGGATTAAATTATCTCTTGGGTCCCTTCCAGCTTTACGAGGCTGTTTCCAGGCCAACCTGTAAACGAGAGGAAAGCTGAGTAGAAGGCTGATTCAAAACACGTTATGTGGCAGGGCCATTGGAAGCCGTGGGGGATACAGAGCCAGCGCAGGGTTGGGGGATACACCTGTGATTTCACTGCTGCAGAGAGCTCCCAGGTGAGGAAAACCCATCTACCAGTTTAAGTTTGCACCTTTTCCAAGATTTAGAGCCTCAGAAAATGGCTTGGACCCTGGTGTACCGAGGCCAGTACTTGCCTGGGATCATCTAGACTTGCCCATAACTTCCAGGTTTTGGGGCAGCTCTGTTTTTTTTGAATCACACAAAAGCAAACCAGCCCTTCCTCCCCCAAGCCAACTTACATTCTACAACAGCCAGGCAAGGACTGAATGTAACAAGAGGAAATTAATGAGGATAAATGGGAAGTCATGAGCTTGAGTTTAAAAAAATCTACTTCAGCAGCACGAGAGGAGGAGGAACGGTGGGCAGAGGTAGGTCCTGGGTGACAGTGAAAGGGGGTCTGGTGTAACATGCTGGCCAAGAGGTCATGACGATCTGGGTGATGTTGAGAAGAAGACCTCTGTCTCCTGTCCTGGTCACATCCCCTGGGGACGCTCCTTCTGGGCTCGCCATTTTAGGGATGATACAGACAAGTTGGACAATGTCCAGAAGATGAACAAAGACCTAGACTCCATGTCTAAAACCCTGGACACGTCTAGCCTGGAGAAAAGGAAGTCCTCTCCAAGGGAGACATGGTCAGTCACTGTCTTCAGAGCTGTTCTGTGGAAGAGGGATTGGCTGTGTTCTGTTTGGCTCCATGGAACAGAGCGAGGAGCCACGGACACAAGGTGTGGAAGCTAGCAAAGAGATCTGCCTCCAGAGTGGGAGTAGATGGCCTCCCCCCTCCTCAGAGGGCTTTACATGGAGGCTGTAGGACCATCTATTGGGTGTCCTATGGTGTCCAAAGATATCTAATGTCCCTTCCATCTTGGAGACGCTGAGGTTCTCTTTCTCCTTGGAGGAACAGACCACAAGGCATGGAGTAACAAGTGAGGTATCAGGTGGCCAACATTTATGGGTTTTGATTTGGCCATGATCATGGAGCCTGATATCAGAACAGGAAAGGATTCTGAGTCCAATCTCTTCATTTGGCATTTGGGGAAACTGAGGCACAGAGAGGGACAGGGACATGTCGAGGGTCACTCAGGTGGTCACTGCTAGAGCTGAGATTCAGACCCAGCTTCTCTGGCTCTGGCTCCAACATTCTTTCCACCACACCAAGTTGTCTCTCCATGGACCGGAAGTCTTGCTTTCTGCAGTGACTTCCTAGCCAGGAGGAAATGGACTTTGGACACATATTTTTAGGAGCCACGGTGATTCCCCATATCGGGTCTGATCGGCCCAGTGGGCGGCGAGCCAATGATCTAGTGGAACGTATGTTCTGGGCCATTTTTCCAAATTAAGGCTCCAGGACGGTCCTGATGAGCCACTGGTCTGCCTGTAAGAACCCCGTACCACTGAGTGAGGAGAGCTGCTCACCGAGGGGGCTGGCCACCAGGGGAGAAAGCCGCGGTCCATATGACATATGAAAGCGTCTCCTAAGCCGTGGGGAGGTGGCGTGCCAGACCGCTCGGGCAAGATCGTGGAGCTGGAAGCATTTACGGGTCCCCATCAGTCTCCATCCAAGACTTTGCCATTGGCAGTCTTTTCAATCCCATTGTCCTTTCGGAGTGTCCAGAGACTCTGCAAGTATCCACCTCATTACCTTAAGGCCACCCCAGGGCCCAACTCGGCGGAAGATAATTTATAACGGTTCCCCCTCCCCAGAGAGCTGGGCCAGCCAGCCCTTTCTTACTTGCTCGCTCTCTCCTCCTCCACCATTTTTCAAAAATAATTGTCTGGGCCTGGGAAATGCATCAGCTGCCTCTGGGAGCAGGACTAGGCGGGCTGCCGGAGCCTGCCCATCACCCCGGCCCTTGTCTATCCCCAGGATTCCCCACCCCTGGTTTCGAGGTCTTCATTACTCCCTAATTGTCTCGATCCATTTTGCCTGTGCCTTCCACTCGGGGCTGGTGGGGGGAGATGGGATGAGCATCGGCATCCCGGCCATTGGAGGGACTTCATTAATTCTGCATCTGTCCTCATCTATTACGAGCTCAGCTTTCTCCGCTGTCTCTTCTCCCCCCATGGGGACCAGCACCTTGCCTTTTTTAGCTTCTCGGCCGGCGTTAACCTCTTCCCTGCCTTCCGAGATCCACGTTCAGGGGCTGGAATGGATGTGGGGGCCTAGCGGCTGGCAGCCCCCTCCCATCCCCGGGCCTGTTATGGATTTTCTCTACCCATAAATCTTTGCACTGGGAAGACAAATTGGACACCCCCTTCTTCTCTTTCTGTTTTTTCCCAGAGGGAAGATCGTCGGCTGGGTTTTAATTAGTCTTTCCTGTGGAGGTTCCCAGCTCCTTCCTCTTTTCTGTTTTCCTAGCCTGGGGGGGTGGGGGGAAGCTCCATCCCACAGACAATCCCCACTCTTCCCTCACTCCCTACCATTCCTCCTTCCCAGCCTGGGCATGTGAGAAAAGCCGGCAGGGGCCGGGTGAACTAGGTGATGGCCTCCGAGCGGGGATCCTGTCTCCACTGTCAAACAAGTGATCCCCCGTCCAATCAATCGCCCTCCTCCGAGCCTCCCTTCCAATCAGCATGCATCTTGTATGCACTTGTCAGGGAAGCTTCTCATGGGCACGAATGATTTGCTATTTGTCTTTATCCCCAGTGGCTAGCATAGTGAGTAGTACGGTGCTAGACGCATGGCCAGTGATTAATAAATGCTATGGATTGATTGACTAGACGTGCACCTATTAATCGCTTACTATGTACCCGGCAGCGTATTAGCCAACATCTAGTCTAGGCAAAGTAGGGTGAGAGAGCTATAGCTATGTATACTTGTGGACACTCTGTGTGCACGCATGCATGTATGCATGAATATGTATAGGAGCATGGATATGTAATCATTTTACCACCCAAGGCCCCGGCAAAAGGAGGTTCTCATTGTCTCGAGTTGGAAGAGACTTCGGAAGCTATCCGGCTCAACTTGGACTTGAGCAGAAGTCTACTATATCGCTGAAAGTCTCCAGTTATGGATCTCCGAAGATGGCGAGCTCACTACCTCTTAAAATGTAAGCCTTTTGAGGGCTGGGATTATCTTGTTTTTAGTATTTGCATCCCCCATGCTTAGTCCAGAACCAGAGCCAGAGCCTTAACAAATGTGTTTTCATTTATTCATTCATTCATTCCATTTTTGCAGATTTCTCCCTCTATTGGAGAGAAATCGGTCTCTTCATTCTATCTTCCCCTGGCAGCTCCCAGTGCTGCCCTCCCGGGGCCAAGTAGAGCCAGGCTCATCCCTTTCCCACCCAGTAGCTTTTTACTTGATTGAAGATGGCTCTCATGCCTTTCCTGGTTAAACAGTCTCCGTTCCTTCAGCTGACCCTTGATGGCCCGGTCAGGCTCCCATTTTCCCCCATCCTGGTCACTCTGACACTGGACACATTTATGGAGGTCCCTTCTTTTTTTCCTTTGAGAACTGTGTCAGGAGCTGGCCATGTTTGCTTCTAGCAGAGACTATCCCCTACCCCCTCTTACCTGGCTCCCTCCCTTTTGGTGGGTTATGGCAGCAATAGCCACTGCTACTTGTCACAACCATCACTCTGCTCCCATGGACTCCTTTTCTCAATCCCCGTGTTCCACTATAGAGATCCTCATTGGAGCCTCCTTGAGAGACGGCAGCTGGGGTGGATCCTCCCCCTTCCCAGGAGCCAAGAACTATTCTCTGTTGGCCCGGTCCTCATAGGGGCCAACCATAGCTCCCTGGCCAACCCTGGCAGGTCTCCCTTCCCCTGCCCTGCTGCCCATTTTGTCAGTGGGGAAGAAGGCAGAAAATTCAGCCTTGAACCAAGGTGAAATTTCCGATTGGGACATTTATAACCCTCCACAATCTGGCTCCATTGTGCCTGCCTAGACCTAACTTATACTACAACAAAGATCAGGGGGTGTGGATCAGAAGACCAAAACTAGAACCCTTTAATCCAGGTGAGGACTGGGGATAACAGGGACGCAGGGGAGGGAGCAGAGGTGTCCTGTCCCCCTGTCCACAGGAGCTGGGATAGAAGGAGGGTCCTGGGAGAGAGGTTCCATGTTGAGAATCCCCTTGGGTTGGGGCTGCGTCGGGGGCAAGATCACACAGATTGGCAGGACTTAGAGGACTCCAGGGAGGAAGTAGAGTCCCTCCCTGCCCCCAGAATGTCAGCATCCAGCCCTAGTTATGATCCCACCTGAGCTTGAATCCTGGCGCTCCCATTTCCTTACTACCTGTAAGCGATCTCAGGTACATCATTGGACTCCTCTGGGCCTTATCTGTAAAATGACTCTGCCTATGGAATCTTTTTGTTTTTCTTTCCAACCTAAGAGAGACTATTGTGTTATCCCAGCCTTCCCTGTCTGTGCTTTCACTTGTGCTTTCTCTCAGGCCAGGGATGGGCTCTTTCTCTACGCCTTACACCCCAAATTCTAGTCACCATTGTAGATCTCTCTTTCAAGGACTTAGGAAGTCTCTTCCTCTATGATGGTCTGAATGATTGCTGCCTATTCCCATCAGAGGGAGAGAATTTAAAGCTCAAACTAAAAAAAAACTAGTTAAATAAATTTGGAACAAAATAAAAAAATTAATTCAGTGTGTCCCAAATTCAAATAATTATCTTTTTTCCCAAACTGTCCCTCACTTAATGATCAGATAGCTCAGATCTCATGACAGGGATCTCCCCTTTGCTTCTTATAATTTCTTCTTCCTCTTGCTTTTATACTTCTCTTACTCTGCCATAGTTGTTGGTTTTCCTTTTTATAGTGTGTAAGCTCCCTGAGGTCAGAGTTTATGTTCTATCTGGGTCTGTGCATATTGTAGATGCTTGATCTCTAGGGCGTTGACTGGGGTATTGAGGTTTAATAGCTGGCTATCTGTTTGGTGATCCTTCCTCCCTTTCTGGTCCAGGAGAGAGTCAGTCATGGTGATGTTTGCCTTAAGTGCTTCTATCACCGTTGTTGTTAGTAGAAATATTATCACTGGAGGTGGCAGAGATGGGCTGGGCTCCAGGAGCCATTTCTTTTCTGCTAAGGAAACCTAACATTCATTCATTCATTCAACCAGCTTTTATTAAGTGCCTACTCTGAAATGCACAGGCAAAAATGAAAAGATATCCCAAAGGAAGCTTGTGTTCTGCTTGGGGAAAGCACTGTATACAGGGGGACTGAAATAGATAATATTTAGAAAATACAATTAGAGGCAGTGAATGGTCAGTCAGTTAACAAGCATATGAGCACCTACTATGAGCCAGGCACTGGGCTAAGCACTCCCCAGTGCTTATATACAGAAAGGGAGAAGATAGTTCCTGCCCTCAAGGAGTTCACAGTCTATGGGTGGAGAAAACATCCAGTCAACTATGGACAAAGGAGGTAGAGATGGGAGAAATGAGAGCTAGTCAATAGAGAGAAGGTACTAGAACTAAAAAGGGCAAGGAAAGAGGAGGGTTTTGGGGATACTTGAAAGAAGCCAGGAAATCCAATAGGCAAAGATGAGGATTGAGAGCTCGCCAGGTGGGAAGGACAGCTTGATAGAGTGCCTGGAGTCAGGACCTGAAAGCTCTTCTGTGAGGAATAGCCAGGAGCCCAGCACCACTTGGTAGTTAAGTATATGAAACAAGGCAAGATCTAAGAAGCCTGGGAAGGTAAGGTGGGGGTGGGGGAGGTAGGTTACGAAATACTTTGTTATGAGTGAGGATGGACTATAGTTATATGAAAAATGCTCTATAACACTATTAGAGAAATGCAAATTAAAACAACTCTGAGGTACCTTAGATTGGCTAAAGTGAAAGGAAAAGATAATGAAAAATGTTGGAGGGGATGTGGGAAAACTAGGACACTGATGCATTGTTGGTGGAGTTGTGAATGGATCCAACCATTCTGAAGAGCAATCTGGAACTATGCCCAAAAGGCTATCAAACTGTGCCATTTGACCCAGAAAGGCCATTACTGGGTCTGTATTCTAAGGAAATCATAAAAGAGAGAAAAGAAGCCACATGTGCAAAATTTTTTGTAATTTTTGTAATTTGTAAAATTGTTTGTAGCGGCTCTTTTTGTAGTAGTAAAGAATTAGAAAATGAGCAGATGTCCATCAATTGGGAATTGGCTGAACAAGTTGTGATATGTAATAATGAGTTATATAAATTATATAAAATATGATGAACAAGCTGCTTTTAGAAAGTCCTGGAAAGATTTACTTGAACTGATGCTGAGGGAAACAAGCAGAGCTGGGAATACACTGTATACAGTAATACCAAGAATGTGCAATGATCAACTAGGAAAGACTCAGTTCTTCTCAGGAGTTCAGTGATCCAAAGTAATCCCAATAGACTTGGGACAGAAAGTGCAGTCATTAAAGGGATCCCAAATGTAGATTAACACATGCTATGTTCCCTTCTTTTTTCTGTTTTTCTTTCCTCTCCCACTGTTTTTCCCTTTTGCTCTAATTTTTCTCTCCCAATATGATTCATAAAGAAATTCATATTCAAAATAAATCAATTTCCTGAGTGAGGATGGATCAGGGGTGAGGGGGTGAAGTGGGAGTAGGAGGCTGGTTACATGAGACAGGCAACATCCCCCCACCCTTAGTCAGTGATTCCAAGAGGCCAGAGGTGAAGTGATGAAGGTCTACACTTGAGTGGGGACAGTATCAGAGGAGAGAAGAGGTCTGATTCAAGAGATGATCTATAGGTCAGATGGAAAGGCCTTGATACCAGCTTGGGATGTGAGGGAGTGAAAGGTAGTAAGGACTCCTGGGTTAGGAGGGACTAGGAGGAAGGGGGGAACCCTGACAGAAATAGGGAAGGGAGGACAAAAGGAGGGCTTGAGTGTTATGGGCCAGAACTCTGAACTTGAAATAAGGATGCTTACAAAGTACTAAGTAAGTGGAATTGATGAGACAATGGTTAATAATGAGACTGTTATAGAACTTCAGAACCAGCAGGAATCATTGGATTCCCTGACACATGAAGTGATGGACAATAGATTCCTTTTGGACTATTTCTAGGACTTACGGACATGTATAATTCCTCATGTTGATTCATGTTATTTGTTACATCACTACTAGACTGTGTTATATTGCTATGTACTTATGTAATTATGTATAATATCTCCCATGTTGATGGATTCATGTATACCTGTTTCAAGTGAGCCCCTTCAGAAACCTGCTAATCTGATTTGATTCCCCATTTCCTTTGGTGTTCTCATCTCCCTTCCTGAGAAGTCAGGGAGGGCGTGATCACCTCCTTTTATGGTGTTTTCACCTCTTTTTTGAGCAGTCAGGGAAGGCGTGATCACTTTCTTTTTTGGGGTTCTCACTCCTTGAGAAGTCAGGGAGGTCATGATCACCTATGTTCTAAAACAAAAGAAAGCGGGAGATGTTATGAGCCAGAACTCTGAACTTGAAACAAGATACTAAGTGGAACTGATGAGACAATGTTTATCTAGAACTTGATATAGTCCCACAAGATTCACACCTATGATAAGAGAACATATAAGGTCGGACAAACTCAGCTAGATTGAGAGGCAGAGAGGACAAAGGGGTAGGGGGGACTCAAGTTCTTGGAACCAAGGAGAGAAATTCATTCGATCTTCATCCTGATGGCTGGCCTATCCTCCTGCATTTTCTCCACTGAAACCAAGACTCCAGAAGGCCTCTGAGAAAGCTAGCTGAAGCCCCAGAAAAAGAGACAAGACTTTGAAGGCAATAATAAAGGATTTAGACTTTAACACCCGGCAGTTCTTGTGATTACTGAACTGAAACGAAGACTGCCCAGAGACCCCAAGAAAAGCAAATCAAGAGAACATTACACCTTTTGAAGTATGTCATCAAAATATATATTTCATTGGAAAGAACCCACATGTAAGGGTATGACTCCCCAAGTAGACAGAACCATGTTGAACTAGCTAACCATTGTTTTCATCAGTTCCATAAGTTGTTATCATTGTTATCATCAGTTCCATAAGTGGAAGTTAGTACCTTGTAAGCATCCTTGTTTCAAGTTCAGAATTCTGGCCCATAACACTGGGGGGAAAGAATAGGTTTGGTTTTGAACATACTAAAATTTAGGGGTTTTGGGAGGGGTTTCAATTCACCTATTTTGGCATTAATTTCAATTAATTATTTTCTTTTATTTTAACATTAATCTAAAAATTTTTGAGTTCTAAATTCTCTCCTTCCCTCCTGCCCCCTACCTATAGGAAGCAAGCAATATGATGCCTATTATATGTGTGAAATCATGCGAAACATATTTACATATTAGCCATGTTGCAAAAAAAAGACAAGAAAAATAAAGTGAAAAAAAACTGCTTCAACCTACATTCAGGATTTGTCAGTTCTCTCTCTCTGAAGATAGAAAACAGTTTTCATGAATCCTGTAGAATGGACATTTTGAGTTTAAGATGTCTGCTGGACATCCAGTTCAAGGTGTCTGAAAAGGAAGATTGAAGGTCAGCAGAGACAGCGGGGCTGGAGAAGTAGATCTGAGAATCCTCAGCATAGAGCTGGTAATTAAATCCTTGGGAGCTGGGCACCAAGACAGAGACAGGGCAAAGAGAAGAGGACTCAGGACCTAGCCCTAAGGGACACCTCCAGTTAGAGGGCATGATCTGGAAGAGGATGCAGCAAAAGGAGACAGAAAAGGAGCAGTCAGAGAGGGAGGAGAACCAGGAGAGCTGGTCTCCTGGACCTCTAGAAGGAAGAGAGGATCAAGGAAGAGAGAATGAAAGACAGAATGAGGATGGAGAAAAGGCCACTTTTGGTGACTAATCAGAAACTTTGGAGAGAGCAGCTTAAATGAATGAGGGAGGTCAGAAGCCAAATGGTAAGGGCTTAGGGAAAGAGGCACAGAGAGTGTAATGGTACCTCTCATAGGTGGCCATCTCAAGGAGTTTAGCAACAAAAGGGAGAGCTATTGGAGGATAGTAATAAGGGATGACTGGGTCAGGTGAGGACGTTCACAGGCAGTAGGGAGTTATCTTATTCTAGGATTATGGCCATCCAATGGCCGTGTTCACAGGCAGTAGGGAGACATTTTATTCCAGGACTTTGGCCATCCAGTGGTCATGTTCACAGGCAGTAGGGAGACATCTTATTCTAGGGCTCTGACCATCCAAAGAAATGTGCTCGTTGTAGACTTAATAAAGACCCTTGAGTGCAATCTTCATTTTTGAGCTGCTCTGGAGGCCAGTCAGAGTTCCTGCTCCTTCACCTCAGCGACCACCCGTCCTAGATGGAGTGAGATGGACATTAGTTAGCCAGGGACTGCATTCCACTCTCCTGTCTTGTCCCTGGAGGAACACGCGTGGGCAGGGAGCTGAAACAAACTCAACAACGGCTTTCTTAGAACTCTTGAGTTTGGAGCACCATTTGCATTGTCTTGAGATTCCTTGAATCTGGAAGAAGTTATGAGCATGTGATTGGACGGCATCGTGTATTCTCTGTCCATTTTATGGTCCCTATGGTGAATAGGAAAGGACCTGTTGTTTCATTAACGTAGACCGCTCCCAGGTGCAGGAAATTCACTCTGTGAATGCAGGTTGGGATCTCCACGTTTATAATCCAGCTAGGTGGTGAAGTAGTTAGTGACAGGTCTGAACTCAGGACTTGAATTCAAATCCAACCTCGGACACTTACTCCTGTGTGATCCTGAATAAGCCATTTAAGTTCTGTTTTCCTCAGTTTCCTCAACTATAACATGGAGATAATAATACCTCCCAGGGTGTTGTGAGAATGAAATGAGATCCTGTTTGTAAAGTGCTTAGCATGGAGCCTACACATATTAGACACCATATGAATGCTTATTCCCCTCCTTAAGAGAGTTCCCTGAGTATGGAAAGTTCGACTGCCGGGCACAACCTATAGGCACAGAGAAAGAACTTGAATGGGCTGTGGAACCCACAGCCATTTTTTTTCTAGCCATTACAAGATGATGATACTCCTATGACAAGAAGAAAGCTTGATATAAAGGGAAGCAGGTTTTTCCTGCTCCTGTACAGAGACATTTCCACTGGGTCAGCATTAGGGTCAGGGCTCAGCGAGCCATAGCAAGTCCTGGGAAGAGGCATGGGGCCACGGGGCTAACCTTCAGCAGGTCCGTCTCCACTAATTGCACCTAACAGATGAGAGTATAAGCTCCTACTGTGTGCCAGGCACTGTGCTAAGCACTTTACAAAAATGATCCCTTTTAATTTTTTATTATCCCCATTTTAATTACAGAGGAAACCAAGGCAGGCAGAGGGTGAGTGATTTGCATTTTATGGTGACAGAAGAAACAGTCAGAGGGCAAGCACTTAACCAGGATCATGCAGCTTATTGTCCAGGCCCAGCATTCCAACCATTGAACCACCAGCTGCCATCTATATGTTCTAGGAACATGAGTGTAAATAGCAGAGACTCAAACCCAGGTCTTGTGACTTTCCATTTGAAACCCTGACCACAATATCCTATTTATTTCCTCAAACAGTGAAGATGACCCAGCCTTTACCTCACTGAATACTCAGTTTTACTCGGGGACAAGGCAGAATATGATGATTCTCTCTCTGTCTCTCTGTCTCTCTGTCTCTCTCTTTGTCTCTGTGTCTCTTTCTCTGTCTCTGTCTCCCTCTTTCTCTCTCTCTGTTTCTCTGTGTGTATCTCTGTCTCTCTCTGTTTCTGTGTCTCTGTGTGTGTCTCTCTGTGTATCTGTCTCTTTTTCTGTGAGTGTGCCTATCTCTGTGTCTGCGTCTCTGTCTCTCTCTCCCCCTCTGTTTCTCTGTGTGTGTCTCTGTCTCTCTCTGTTTCTCTCTGTGTGTCTCTCTGTGTCTCTGTCTCTGTCTCTCTCTCCCCCTGTCTCTATGTGATGGGGGTGGGGTGATGTGGTGGCGATGGGAGTTGGCTCCCCGCATTAGCAGGGGTGCAGGGAGCCGTTTGCCTTCTCAGACACGGGCGTGGGTACTGCCTGTCTAAGAGGCGGCCAAAGCCAGGTCCCCCAGGAGGCCCGAGGACCGAGCGGAAAGCCTGCTCTGGCTGATTTCTCCATTTAACTAAGAAGGGAATGGGCAGGATGAGGCAGACCTTGAGCGAGCCTCCTACAGCTCCGGAGAGGGAGCACTTGAAGAGATCGAAGGCACTTGAGACAGAGGAGATGGGCGGCGTTCCCTCCCAAGCAGGAGAGAATGGGAGAGAACCTGCCTGGTACCAAATGAACCTTGAAAGGGCGTCCGAATCCGGAGGGGGCAGCACACAATGGCGGCAGCCTTCAAAGGCAGAGAAACGAAGGGCCCACAAACTGCTTTGGGCGAGGTGAGCTCGAATTTCTCCCTACATCAAAGGAATATTGTAAGAATAAACAAGGCTCTCTCCCCGCCTCAGGAGCAGGTGGCGGAGGGAGCCGGCGCCCTTGGGCCCTGCTGAGTGGCTGCCACCAGCAGTCTCTGGGGGGAAGAGGAAAGCGGCGGGAGGGGAAGGAGGAAGAGGGCTGGCTGCGTGGAGCGACGCCTGTATCCAAAGTGGGGACTGGTTGCTGCCCAGAACCGATTAATCGGAACAGTCCCCGGGGCAGGACAGGAGCAGGGCACCCTCCAGTCCTGGGCACCAGGTCTGAATGGAGAGGGGCCGCAGTTACCTGGAGTCCTGGAGTCCTGGAGGGCCTGAATCCAGCTGCATGAGGCCTGTCTGAAGGAACCGGGGGTTTCTTCTCCTTCCCGGAGAAGGGAAAGCTCCAGTTCTAACATCTTCTCCCTGTGGGATCTCCCCAAATCTCAGCTTCCTCCTCTGTCAAAGGGAAGGTTGGAGGAGGAGACATCTGGGGTCCCTTCTCTGGTTTCATCTTTGCTCTTCTGCTCCCTAAGACATGAAGGAAACACGTCCTCCCGCCTCCATCCTCTCCCTGCTCCGATACATCCCGCACCTCCTGCCAGAACCATTCTCCTTAAGCCCAGCAATGGCCATGTCACTGCTCTGCCCCCACACCTTCAGTGGCTCACTTCAAAGCCCTTCCTCAGATTGGCTGACTCTTCAGATTGCTAAAGATAGGATTTTGCTCATCTTTCTATCTCCATCATTTAGCAGAGTGCCTGGCGCATAGTAGGTCTTAATAAATACTGGCTGACGGAAGGGCTAATGTTTGAAGAAAGGATTCAATTTGTCTTTTCAAATGAAATCTTTTGTCGATGCTTTTAAACGTCACTCCCTTGGCCGACAGAACTCTCTCTTTAAAAACAGGTTTTATTTTTCCAAATACATGCAAAAATAGTTTTGCAAATCCTTGTGTTCCTAATTTTTTCTCATCCTCTCCTTTCTACCTCCCCTAGACGGCAAACAATCAATTATCGATTGAACATGCGCAATTCTTCTAAATATATTTCCTAATCCGTCATGCTGTGTAAGAAAAATAAGACCGGGGCAGCTGGACGGTGCAGTGGACAGAGCACTGGCCTGAAATCAGGAGGATCAGAGTTCCAATTCAGCCTCAGAGACTTAATGTTTCCTAGCTGTGTGATTCTGGCCAAGTCACTTAACCCAATTGCCTGAAGAAAAAAAGAAAAGAAAAAGAAAAACAAAAGGAAAAACGAAGTAAACAAGCAACAGTAACAAAGGTGAGAATACTATGGTTTGATTCACATTCTGTCTCTATCATTCTCTCTCTGGCTACCGTAGATGGCTCTTTCCATCACAAGTCTGTTAGAATCTCCCTGAATCCCCTCATAGTTGAGGAGAGCCATGTCCATCAGAATTAATCATCCTATAATCTTGTTGTTGCCGTGTCCAGTGATCTCCCGGTTCTGCTCCTTTCCCTCAGCATCGGTTCCTGTCAGTCTCTCCAGGTCTCTCTGAAATCATCCTGTTGGCCGTTTCTTACAACAATAATATTCCATAACATTTATATGCCATAACTTGTTCAGCCATTCCCCAGCTGATGGGCAGCCACTCATTTTCCAGTTTCTGGCCACTACAAAGAGACCCGCCATAAACATTCTTGCACGTGTGGGTCCCTTTCCCTCCTTTAAAATCTCTTTGGGATACAGGCCCAGTGGTAACACGGCTGGGTCAAAGGGCATGCAGTTTTTCGCCCATTTGGCTTAAGAGCTCTCTTTTTAAACAAAAAATACAACTGAGTGAGCTGGACCCACACACTGGTTCCGACTGGCTGACAAAGATTGTCTCACTCTGCAGCCGGAGTCTGGCTGTTGGCAAGATTGGATCGGGATCACGGTGGGCCTTGAATACCAGGCTGAGGCATTTGGACTTGCTCCCACGGGCAATGGTGAGCCATTGAAGGTTGGGGGCAGGGCAGTGACACGGCCATTGCTGTGCTTAAGGAGAATGGTTCTGGCAGGAGGCTCGGGAGGAGCTGGAGCAGGGAGAGGATGGAGGCAGGAGGCCCTGGGAGGAGACTCTTAGAACTGCTCATACATTCAGAGGCTGGACCCGGGGCCCAGCTCGGCTCCTTTCCAGCCTCAGGATTCTGGGAGAGCATCTGGGCTTCAGTTTCCTCCCCTATAAAATGAGGTCTTCTGGGAGCCTGGGAGATGAGGGGCGGGCCCTCGGCCTGGAGTACGGGGAGGGGACTGTCTCTTGTCCTGTGCAGGAAAGTCCTTCTCCTGTCCCTCTGACCTCTCAGCGCTTCTGGAAAGTACCAGACGTCTCTTCTCCTTCACAGGATCCCGGGTCTAGGGTTGCAAGGGAGCCCCAAGGCCAACTCGCCCCACCCTTTCAAATTACAAACGGAGAAACTGAGGCACGGTGGAGACGAAGCGACTTGTTCACAGTCGAGCAGTAGAAACATCAGAGCGGCCTTTGCCTTTGGGCCGCCTCCTCCTTCCGGGCCGGGCCGGGCTCAAACCGGGCCCGACGGAGGGATGGAAAGTCTCCTCTCCAAGCCCGGGCTCCTTCCCGTCGCCGGAGCCCCCGGGCCTGGTGATTTGTGAGGTTGTTTATTGAGATCGGCAGGCGGAGAGCGTCACCGTCATGGAGGATAAAACCCCATAAAGATGGGATTTGACTTGCAGAAATCGGGAGAAAGTGGTGTTAATAAGAACACGGTCACGTGACGGGGGAAGCCGAGCAAAGTGTGAAGGCCGGGAGGGCAGGGGAGGGGCCAGTGCCTCTTCCCCACCCCACTGATACTGGAGAGAAGGGACCAGAATGCCCCCCCCCCACTCCTCACACTAGTGCTGGGGGAGAGGGGGGAGGGGAGGGCCAGGAGTTCTTCCCTCCCCCCACTAGTGCTGGGGGGGGGAGAGGAGGGGAGGGCCAGGACATCCTTCCCTCCCCCCACTAGTGCTGGGGGAGAGGGCCCGGGAGCAGAGCCTGTCCCTTGGGAGGTGTCGCTAACCCCCGGGGTGGGGAAGCCGGTCTAAAAGCAGCCAGGAACATGCCGGGGGGAGGGGCTTTGGGCCCGGGACAGCGAGCCGCCCACCCCCAGGATTTCTGAGGGAACCAGCGGCGGCAGCTCGAGCGTCACTGGGGGGGCACTTCTCCAGCCCCTCCCCAACACGTCTGAGGCGCCTCTTTCGCCCTCTGCCCCCATCCTCTCCTTCAGCTTCATGGGGATGGCTCCATCCTCTGAGCCAGGCAGCCACCCATCCACCTGTGCACTATGGGGGAGGGAGGAAGGGATGAAGCCGGCCGGGAGCAGGGAGAGCCTGCGGACACAGGAGGAGGGGAGAAGGCGGCCTGGGAGCACGTTCCCCCCGCCCCCAGCCTCGTGGGCTCACAGAGCGCAACCTGGAACAGACGTGAGAAGCCTGGCTGGATTCGGGAACCTCCAACCTCCAACATTCACTAGCTGTGTGACCCTAAATAAGTCAACTTCTGTCTGCCTCAGTTTCCTCAAATGTAAAAAGAGGGTAATAAAAATGATTAACAACAAGCACCTGCCTCCTGGGACTGTTGGGGGGATCCAAGGAGATGCTATTTCTAAAAAAAGTGCTTAGCCTGGTGCCCGGCACACAGTAGAGGCTTAAACGATTGATTCCTTCCTTTCCTCACGTCCAAACTCCTTATCTGACAAATGAGGAAACCGAGGCCCAGAGAGCTCGTGATTTGCCAAGATGGGATTCCAAGCCGGTCCTCCCTAACTGCAGGGGAAACTTTCCCATCTCATGCTGCTGGTCCCTGAAAGACAAGCCGAGAAGCAGAAAAATTCCCAGGATGGGGAGTCAGGATACAGATAGCTGAGGGAGGGAGCACATCCAGGGAGGCTTCTGTCGGCACCGTCTAAATTTCAACACCTGGTGCACAGTCTCCATGTCCCACCTTCATCATGACTGTCTTTGAGAGCAGTTTTCTATATGGCTGCTGGCGGCCGTCGTCCTAGTGATGAGCCTCCCTCTGTGGAGCAGGGCCAATGGCAGCCTGACCATCTCTGACCCCCCATCCACCCTGACAAGGCGCTGGACATTCCCACTGCTCTCCCTGGCCTGCTCTGGAAGCTCTCCCAGCCTGGGGGGACCTCACTGGAAGAGCCTTCCAGGCCCTCCCCACACCGAGGGGCCCCAGAGGGGGACGATGCCAGGGCCCTGCTGGATTTTTCCCAGAGACACCTGGTACCCGTCAGTTCTGGGCACTCATCAGGCCCTTGTGAATGAGGTAATTCACTCAGGCCATCAGGTCGCATGACCAAGATGGGTGCCAAGGAACTGAGAGGAGCGGGGATCTCCTGCTTCCAGGCTGGGCCATGGAAGCGGGCAGCCAGTGGTGGGCCTTGGGGCCGTGGAAGCAGGCAGCCAGCAACGGGCCTTGGATCTGTGGAAGCGGGCAGCCAGTGACGGGCCTTGGGGCCGTGGAAGCGGGCAGCCAGCGGTGGGCCTTGGATCTGTGGAAGCGGGCAGCCAGCGGTGGGCCTTGGGGCCGCTGGCCAGCTTTCCCAGCCACAAGAGATGGCGTTCTGGGAGGGCAAAGGGTCCTGAGAAGTAAAGTGGGAGAAATACAAATAGGAGACGTGCAGAAATGAGTGATAGCGAATACAAATCAAATACGGCCACAAGACGCACAAAAAGGAGGGGTGGCGATGGGCAGGGACTTCAACATCAGGAAGTGCTGGGAGGCTGCTTGGCAGATGTCATGAGCCCATTGGCTCCCTGGCTAGAAGGGGGATCAGAAGACGGTTTCCCAGCTCCCTGAACAAAGCCCCAAACTGTTGAGGACCATGCCGGGTGAGGGGCAGGGCAGTTCTCCGAGAGCCTCCGCAGCGTGGGCTGTGACACCTGAGGGAGTTGCTTGTGGACTGGGAATGAGATAAATTGGAGGCAGAGGGAAGAGGAGAGAGGTCAGACAAGGCAACGGCCTCTCTCCGCTTGTATCATCATCATCCTCTCACATGAAAAGACAGTCTGAGTTAGACCTCCAGCAGCCACTGGCAGGTGGCTCCCCCATCCCAGCCCCTCTAGGAACTGCAGGGCAATTCAGATCTCATGGACTATTGACCACAAAAGGGACCTTATAGATCCCTTAATCGGAGTCTCCCATTTTACAGGTGGAAAAACAGAGGCTCAGGGAGGGGGCTTTATCCAGAGTCACACAGCTGGGAAAGCCAGGGGGAGAATTTGATTTATTAAATGCCTAGGGCAGCTGGGTGGCCCAGTGGCTAGAGCATCTCCATGAAGAAGAATTCAGAAACTCCTTGAGAGAAAATGGTGTCAGAGCTGGCTTGAAGCTTAACATCAAAATACTAAGCTCTTGGCCCCTGATTCCACCACTTCCTGGCAAAGGGAGGGAGAAGAAATGGCAGAGGTCGGATCTGTATTCTTGGGCGCAGGGATCCCTTTGGATGGTGGAAGGAAGACGCCGGCCCTTTGGGAGGAAAGGTCCGACCCATCCGGACAGCAGACTGAAGAGCAGAGTCATGTCCCTGCCCCGTAATCCAACTCTGGTTTTCCAGTGCGATTATGACTGGGAGAGCTGGCCCGGAAGGAAAGCTGGGGAATCGCTGTTCTTTAGTTGTGGTGCTGAAGAAGTCCTCTCCACACAAGGGGGCAGATCAGCCAATTGGGGGAATTAATTCAGTGCTCACTGGAAGGGCAAATCCTGAAGCTGAAATATTCTGGTCACAGGAAGAGAAGAGGGGCTTTCTGGGAAAGTCCCCGAGGCCGGGAAAAGCTGAAGGCACAAGGAGAAGGGATGGCAGAGGACAGGATGGAGAGAGAGGGTCAGGGAGGCTGCAGACCTGAGCTTGGGCAGACTTGGAGGTAGGGGAGTGTAGAAGAGGAGGGACTGGGAGCCGGGGGTTCTGAGGAGTCAGACACACGTAACAAGGAGGAGGATGGAGGGTATTCACTAGGCAGAGTGGGACTGAGGGTCCTTCCTCACCCTGTGGCTCTCCTCTGGGGCTCATCAGAAATCATGGCACCAGGAGGGAACCCAGAAGGGCCCGGGAGGCCCATGTCACCTCCCTTCTCCTGCGGCCAGGTGCCAGGGGCACATCCGCCTCTGGGACATGCTGGGTACAGTCTCTGGTTTGACAAGGAGGGAGGGAAATCGAGTGAGCCCAAACTAGAAAGAAGGCCCTGCCAGACCACAAGGGCCTCGAATGCCAGGGTGACCGGTCCGAATGGCAGCTGGGAGCCACGTAAAGTTCTGGAGCAAACCCTTACCGGAGGAAGGCAGTGACCGGAGCTGAGCTGAGCCTGCGCGGGTCTGGCGCTGACTGCTCCCCGCCAGTCTCCGAAGGGCTTTGACATTGAACTTCCTCAGTCCTGTGACTGTTCCCTGAACAGAAGGAGAACAGAAGGTAGCCCAGCAGTCAACAGGAAAATGGGGCTGGCAGACCTCGCATTCACCTGGCTCTCGGAGGCCCCGGGGCCCCACGAATCCGAGCTGAGGACCCCCGGGCAGGGCGGTCTCACCCAGATAGCCATCCCTCTCGGCCTCTCTCAGGCTCCCAGCTGAGGCTCCTTGGGGGGAACGTGTTCTCGGCCCTGAAACCCAACAGAAACGGGCGCAGCTGGCAGCCTTCTGGGAGCACTTCTAAAAGCCGGGGCTGGCCTCCCGCCTGGGCTCCCTCCCATCCCCCACATCCATTCAGGCTTCCCAGCCAGGGAGGTCTGCTGGGGAAAGCTATTTAGAGTCTCTGCCTTTGCATCTCTGTCTCGCCCTCCCTTTGTTTCTCCCCCTCCCTTCCTCACCTCCTCCTCTCGGATCTGGGAGGGTGTGAGGCTGAGAGGAGATGAAAGCCCACTCCTTCCCGGCACGGGGGGGTCGGTGGCCCCCCCGGTTTGGCCGGCCACGTCCATCCCCATAATTCCTCGGGCTTACCTCGCAAAGGACTTTCTTCAGAACACGTCTTCGAGACACGCGGTACAAACCCTTCATGCCCGTTTGCCAGAGGAGGAAACTGAGGCTCCCAGAGATTAATGACATACCCAGCCTGTGACCGCCACGAGAGCTGACTCCAGGCTTCCCTAGTCCACACCCCGCACTCCTCCCGTTACGTTAGGGTAACACCGACAACGTCGGGATCTCCTGGGGCCGGTCACCGGCTCCCCCTCACAAGCGCCCCCCACGAAGCTCGGGACGCAGGCAGGGAGGTGCTTTGGTTTGGGCTTTTGGACATAAAGCTAAGACTTTAATGAGGCGACAAAGCTTGACCATCTCTCCTTTCCTAGGGGCTTTTTTACTGTTCTGCCCCACCAGGATTAGCCTGGGCACAGCGGCAGCAACGGGCGTGCCGGGGGCTTTCTCCAGCTAACGCTTCCCTCTGAGACTCCTATCTGCAGTTCTCTCATCTCGTTCCCCCCACCTGACCAGCCCCCGTCCCAATCTTGCTGCCCCCCTTTCTCCCTCCTTTCTGAGCCTTCCTTGGCTCCGAGCGGGGAGTGATTGTGGTCCCGCCCCCCCGGGAGACGGCTTCTGGTGTAGGAAGCCCCCTGCGGTTCTCCTTAGCTTCCGGCGGGTGGCCTTCGTCCCCCTGCCCTGGGAACCAGCTGTGTCATCACCGAACTCCAGACCATCTACCTCAGCGGGCTCTGCCTTAGCTCCAGGCTCAGCCCCAGGCCACGGCGCCTCGATTTTTCTCGGGCCTTTTCTTGCACCGGATCTCCAGGTCTCCCACACAAAGATCTCTCGGGGCCTAGAGGAGAAGCCCTCCTTGCCTCCTACAGGGGATCTTCCGCCCAATCCCACATTCACGGGGCAGTCAATGAACAGAATTAAGGCCCCGCTGTGTGCCAGGCACTGGGCCAGGCTCTGGAGAGAGATACAAAAGGAGGCAAAGGTGGGCCCGCCCTCAAACCCTCACGGTTTAATAGAGGAGCCAATGGGCAGACAAGTATGGACAGACAAGATAAACACACACACACATATAAAGATATATGACATGTGTGTATATCACACACATCATGTGCCTCTCATACATGCATCCCATCCACACACGTTACACATACACGCATGCACCTACATGGCTACATAAAGATACGAGTGGGAAAGTATATGTGTGTGCACATGTGCACATGTACATCACACACTGTGTGCATGTAATCTCATACATACATCATATCCACACACATTACACATACATACACGCACATACATGGCTACATAAAGATACGAGTGGGAAAGTATATGTGTGTGCACATGTGCACATGTACATCACACACATTGTGTGCATGTATATCTCATACATACATCATATCCACACACATTATGCACACACGCACATACATGGTTACATAAAGATTTGAATGGGTGAGTATATGTGTGTATATCACAAAAATACATCATATGTATTTTGACATGCATACATCCTTTCTATACACATATTATGCATATATGTAAAGATATGAGCAAGTACATGTGTATATACATGTACACACGTACACTGCAACATCATGTGTGTACATATACTCACTCTACACACATACACATGTACACCAGCACATATTATACACAAACACACACGGCTATATAAAGGTATGAGTGGGTAAGTACATACGCGTTTACATATACACATGTTACATACATCACAGTATACATTATGTGTATATCATGTACACACATACATATACACATTATATACACACATATGAGTGGGTAAGGATGGGTGTGTACATGCTCACAATATCGCACCACACACCTGGCACACACGTGTCACACATGTACCCTCTCTGCGCAATGTTACACACGTGTACACTGTATGTGTGCATGTATGTAAACAGTGCATCCGAACTGGGGCTGCTCCACAGAGGGAGCAATGTCTGGCCCTCCCTTCTCCTCTTCATGGCTGCTGGGCTCACAGACTCAGTCCCGCACGGGACCTTCGGGGCTCCGGGGGTGCCCTTTAGAGATGGGGAAGTGCAGACTGGGGGTTCCAGAGTTCTCCCAGTGTCCCACCGGTTGCAAGGGAGCGGGGCAAGGGATGGCGCTTCCTCGGTGTTTCTAGGGGGTGGAGATGGGGGGAGAACCCCGAGTCTCTCGGGCATGGGGCTCCCGGGTCACGCCAACCCCAGGGCCGCTTGCTGGGGTTATGCAAATTGCCGGTGACTGCTGGGCAGCGTCTCGGCGATGGCGCAGGGAGCTCCCTCCCCCTCCCGGCTATTTCTGCTCCAGAGAGAAATGTTGGAACATTTGTAATCCTTGACACATTTGTAAAGCATTTTGTAAGTCTTAAAGGGCTGCAGAAATGTCAGTTACCCACAGGGCAATGGGAAGACACGTGGGGGGTGTCGCCAGCCTGCCGCGGGTCAGCGATGACAAGAGCCCGCCGGGGACGCGTGATCGGAAGAGGAGGAGGCTGGGGGGGGGAGGGACAGCCGAGGCCCCCACTGGCACCCACACGTCGTTCCAAAAAATAGCCCCAAACACACCCGCCACCGAAGCCAAAGAAAGCTCTGGCGTGCGCTGAGTCCTTTAAAGCGATGACAGAACGAAAGGGGTGGCGAGGCCGGCGTTGGCACCCATGGCTCCTGACTCACGGAACGGGGCCTCCTCCCTTTCCAAGACTTCTCCAAGTTCACTTCCTCAGGGGAGCCCCACAGGGAGCCATGGAGGCGTCACCGGCCCCATAATTCGGACGCGGAAACCGAGGTTCGGCCCAAAGCCAGTGGCCACGGTCTCGGGGAAGTGAGGACCCGAGCCGGACCGGAACCCAGCTCTCCTGGGAAGACCCCTTCGGGATGCTAGTGCCGGCTCATGGAATCATTGACTCAGGGCCACGAGGGGCTCCGAGGTCATGGAAAGCATGACCTTCCAGATGAGGGAACGGGCAAGAACTCCCGGGACGCCGAGCCCAGGGAAAGTGCCCGAGTCGGAACTCCCATCCGGCTTTTCTTGAGTCTGAGCCCGAGCTGTATGTACTTCTCACCAAGGGTCTCTAAAGTCAAGTCCCTCCGTGTGATCCACAGATCCTTACTGGGGGAGAGGCCTTGGGAAGGGTCCCGAGGAGGAGACGGATGGAAGGGCAGCTCCCGCGGGCCGAGAGTTTGCTGCCCCGAGCTCCCCGGAACACTGAGGGTCCCACAGCCAATATTCTGTCTCAGAAACTTCCTGGCTGTGTGACCCTGGACAAGTCACTTCACCTGTTGCCTCAGTTTCCTCATCTGTAAAATGAGGCTATACATACTTCCCAATGTATGTTATGTATACAACATATTGTACATACTATGCATAATATAATACATATTCACACAGATATGCATGTGTCCATATACATGTCTATGTATATAGAGAATGTGTGCATACATTTACATATTACCTATATCTAGTTCCCTGCTCCTCCAACAGAATGTCATTTCCTTTAAAGCAGGAACTGTTTCTTACTTTGATCTTTGAGCCCCCAGGGCCTAGCAGAGTTTCTGGCATACACTAGGTGCTTAATCAATGTCTGTGGATTGGTAAATGAGTCTGCGGGGATGGATATGGATGGGGGGAGAAAACATTAGTGGCCGTTCTCTGCTCGTTGACCTATAACCTCTCTATTGCTTCCCCTAAGCCCAGAATCCTCAGCCTGACCTCCGGGGCTCCCCGATGTAATAAAAGTTAGAGGGGCTGGGCTCAAGTTCAATCATGGTGGGTGGATCACCCTTCTGAAAACGACAGGGTTAAATGAAATCATCTCCAAATGCTTTTTGGTCCCAACAACCTATAAATCTAGGCCCGTTCGGCGAGTCTCCTGTGCAAGGCCGCTGCCTCCTGATACCCGGGGAGGCCTGACCCATTTGGAGGCCCCCCGCGGAGCCATCCTCAGCCAGGTGGCATTTCGTGAACGCCCACGCTCCCTCCGAGAGGCCTGGGACTGGGGAGGTGCCACGGGATGACTCAGCCTCCCCCACTGGGCTCCAGCCAGGCACGGAGCCAGCCTCAGAGAGTTATGGTGACAAGCCTGGGGAGGCAGCTTTCTGTTACCAGGGCAGAACACCTGGACGCAAAGTCGTCTCTGCCTTGGAGAAGGGCTATATTGGCTCCACGTGGGGCCGGGCCAGCCTTGGACAAGGTCCAGAAGAAAGGCACCGGGGAAAGAGCACGGGGGTAGAATGGAGGCCCTGGATTCATATTCTGGTTCTGCTGTTTCTGGGTCTTGGGCAAAGCACACCCCTCTCTGGGCCTCATTTTCCCCATCTATAAAAAGGAGGTAGCTGACTAGATAGCATCCTAGTGCCTTCCAGCTCTAATCTTATGATCCTTTTCTTTTATGTGGCCTGAGAACCAGGGAAACTTAAAGACACAAATCTGTCTCCTCCTTCCCTCTTTCTCTCTCTGTCTCTCTTCTCTTTTTTCTCTTTCACTCCTTTTGCTCTTTGTTCTTTTTTTCTCTCTTAGTCGCTTCCTTTCTCTTTCCTGTCCTCTCCTGTCTTTTCCTCCTCCTCCTTCTTCTCCTCCTCTTCCTTCTCTCTCTCTCTCTCTCTCTCTCTCTCTCTCTCTCTCTCTTTCTCTAAGTCTCTGTGTCTCATTCTGTTTCTCTTCTTCCTTCACACTGTCCCCCTTTTCCTATTTCTCTTCTTCCGTTCTCCTTTCCTCCTGTCTAACTCCAATTTACTGGATTAATTTTTAAAATCTGACTTGTGATTTCATTGATGAAAGAAGCCACTGAGGAAGAAACCCCATCTGCTGTTGCAGATCTGCACCTCTCTGGCAGTTAATGATATTCTGCCCGGAACACTGAGGGTCCCACAGCCAATATATGTCCAAAGGGACGTTGGAGCCTCCAGCTCTTTAGCTGCTGCCTCTCACAGCTTCTCCTGAGACTTATAGAATACTTGACACACATCACTTCATTTGATTCTTACAACTCTTCTTATGCCCATTTTGCAGATGAGGACATTCAGCCTTAGAGCACTTGCATCCCTTGCCCATGGCCACCCAGCTAGCAGGATTTGGACCCTTGTTGTTCCACCTCCCGATTCACATTCTAGTGACACTCTCACTGTGATATCACATATCCTCCCTAGGTCCAGATGGACCCACAAGAGCTAATCCATTACCATCTTCCTTTCATGAGTAATTGTGTATCTCATATCCTTGGGGTTATTGTTAAGAATTCTATTTTCACTGCATATGAATCATTTTTCAAAATTGCTTTATAACCTTAATAACCAAAGACAAATATTCAGGGACGTATACAAAAGGAGAAATGAAATCTTACCCAAGCACTTAGCATTTAATGAGGTAGTCCAGAAACGTGGAGGAGTCTGGAGCTGGAAGGGGCCTCAGTGTCCAGCTAGCTCAAGCCGTACCTGAATAAAAATCCTTCTCGGAGCGCACCTGACCAGAAACTATTCAGTTCTGAGCAAAGACCCTCCCGAGGCAGCCGGCTCCGGGACAGTTCTCCTTGTTAGGAAAGTTGTCCTCCCAAACCCGCCGGTCTACGGGGACGTGAGGGAACCAGCAACAAACAATGGAGGAAAATGCTTTTGTTCTGTGCCCCTTTCTGGGTCTGTTTGAATTTCTGCCCATTTAGAAATTGTTTATTTTCTTTTAAAATAAAAATAAAGATATCTAAAAACCAAGAAATTGAATTCTGGGTATTTATAGTGACTGACTTTAGCTCTCAAAAAGACGTGGGAAAATGTACTTTTTTCCATTCTTTGCAGAGATGGGGGAAGGGACTATGAGGGAGAAATATTGCACAGTTTGGGTTGGTATGTTGGGTAGCGTTACTGAACCGGTTTTTTCCCTTTCTTTTTTATCCTTTGTATGCTTTCCCCAGACTGTTGAATGGAGGACCTGTCCTTCCCCATTTCTATTTCAAGCCCATTAAATAACTTTGTGGTTGCTCCTGTTAGGGTTGTGGTTGACTCAACCAATTAATAATTCAACTTTCACGTCAAGTAACCACCTTTACCAGGTAAGAACAACTCTACTGAATCAGTCATTCAATTAGATTAAATATGAAGATTTCTTGAAAGCTATTGGATGACGTTCTACAGGACATGTGTTAATATTGGCCGAGGAGCCTCAACTGTGCCCTCTGAGTATAAAATAGCAAGAAAACTTGGAACCCAAGTATTTTAACGTCTGGCAGTACAGAGAAGAGAGCCATTCTAGGCAAGCCCCTGATTTGCTGTGGGGTGGGATAAGAAGTGAATTTTGATCTCTTCCCTTATCCATGACTAGAGGAGGTCCTCATGAACTTTGAAAAGTCTGACTCATTTTGAGCTTACTGGCATCCTAGAAGAATCCCCAGAATACCCGACAATGGAGTTTGCAGCAAGAGCTATTAGATACATTGAGGAAAGGCAGCTTTGGGACTCTACAAGAAGCTCAGAAGAAAGACATACCATGAACACAATACTCTAAGGAAACGTCTTGGGTACTCCCCGAAGGTGAGAAAGGGATATTCAACAATCAGGTGTAGGGAGTTATTCCCTTTTGCCATATCCTATCCCTGTCCTCTGGACTCTCCCTGGTGGAAGATCATATTTTGGACTTTTTGAGGGATGTTCGTATCAACTGTTCCTACCATATTACCCTAGTAAATTTCTCTAAGAGTTAATTAATCTAGTTGACTAATTGAAATGAATTGATACCCATGAAGGGAACTACACTGGTGGGGGCTCGTGAGTTATAACATTAGAAAGATACTTTGCCTCTACTTACTGCTAGCCCCTCAGAGCTACTACAAACTAATAGTAGCCGTGATCTGGAGAGCCAGTTTGCCAGTGCAAGTAAGGGTTGAGAGAGTAATATCAATGCTCTATTCAGTCCCAGACAAAATAGCTTTCTTTGGGCACCACTCCCCTCTAGGTTTTGTTTCCTAACCTTCCCCCCCAGTTAGAATGAAACACAACCTTCTTGAGGGCAAGAATTGTCTTTGTTTTTGTATTTATAACATCCCCGTCCTTAGCCCAATATATAGCACGTGTTGTTGTTCAGTCATTGCAGCCCAGTCTGACTCTTTGTGATTCCATTGAGAGTTTTCTTGACAAAGATACTGGAATGTTTGCCATTTCCTTCTCCAGCTTATTTTATAAATGAGAAAATGGAGATAAAAAGGATTAAGTGACTTGCCCAAGATTCAGATAGTATCTGAGGTTGGATTTGAACTCAGGTCTTCCTGACTCCCGGTTTGGAGCTCTATCCATGGTACCATCTAGCTGTCCTTGGCACCTGTGACCTTCATTCATCCATTCACGGCATAGGGCAGGAAGAGATATATTCAGGAAGATAGATGGTGAAAGAGCAAATGACATTGATAACAATATGTTGCATATATACATGTAAATATATGTGTATACATACGTGCAAACATAAATGTGTGTGAATACACAAACACACACATACACATGTGCACGCACACGCACACACACACACACACACACACACACACACTCTACATCCCACTCCTTCAGGAACTGCCCCATGACCTGTCCAATGCAGCGTCATGGGCTCCGACTTGACAGTCCGGTATACCACAGCCTTCACTGGGGAGGAGCTTCCCAGAGCAGAGGGCCATAGGAAGTGGGCAGTTCGCCGGGCCAGCCTCACATCCCCACTGCTCAACTAAGACAACAACCAAGTGCAGGGAGTGCTGATTGCCCAGCGAGTGTCAGGTGCATTGGACAGGTCATGGGGCAGTACCTGAAGTATGAGTCCCAGCTTCCAAAACAGTAGTACCAGAAGGGGCACAGAGCAACTCAGAAGAGGAAAAGCCTCAGGAGCACCAGCAGTGATGGCTGGAGGACCCCGAACCCTGGGTGACAAAGGGTACCGGACCCTCGCTTCCATATCCAGGCCTGCCATCTGACCAAGGAAGCCTGGATGAAATAGAGTGGGGGGAGAGCATAAAAGTACACGTGTGTGTACACATACACATACACAGTCCAGATAACCTACCCCACGCCATGTATATATGTGTGTGTATGTGTTCATGTTTGCATATACCTTCATATATGTACACACATATGTTATGTTCCCTCATATAATGGATCCTAAACCAAGCACTGGGAAGAACTTCAGAGGATTTCTACTCCAATTTCTCATTTTAAGCATGAAGAAACTGTGGCCCAGGGAGTCTTGCTCAAAGTCACTCGGGCAGTAAATGTCAGAAGAAAGATTTGAACCCAAGTTTTAGCTCCCTGGTCCACACTTCGCTTTCCCCGTGTTTGCAGGGTTTCTGTTGTTTTCATTCCGTATTATCCCTCATGGTTCCATCCATATTTCCTTGTGTACCTTTTCCAGCACCTTTTTTTTTCCAGCACCACAATATCCCATTACATTAATATACCATAATTCATTCTGCCATTCTCCAGCTCTTGGACATGAGAGCAGTTTCCAGCTTTTCTCTATTACCGATGGAGTGGCTATGAATAATTTTGTGCAGACGAGTCCCTTTTTTCTCTTTTCATGATACTTTTTGGATAAAGTCCTAGCAATGAAATCTCTGGGTCAAAAGGTATGATCAATTTCGTTACTCTAGAGGGGTCATTGTGGAGAGATTTCTAGGTTTGCACTGAGCTCAGAATTTCTCTGATAACTCATGTCCTTGCCAGTCCCCATTAAATCTCCTCTCTCTCTCTCTCTCTCTTTCTCTCTCTCTCTCTCTCTCTCTCTCTCTCTCTCTCTCTCTCTCTCTCTTTCTCTCTCTCTCTCTCTCTCTCTCTCTCTCTCTCTCTCCTCTCTCTCTCTCTCTCTCTCTCTCTCTCTCTCCCCCTCCCTCTGTCTCTCTCTGTTTCTCCTCTCTCTCTGTGTCTCTCTGTCTCTCTCTGTGTCTGTCTGTCTGTCTGTCTCTCCCCTATTTATTCACTGGGCTCAGCTGACTAGACTGAGGATCAGGATCAGCTTGAGAGATGCAACCCTTAACTAGCACAGTTCTCATTAGCGGCGGCCCTCTCTCCCCTCCCCAATGCGAGTCATCCCCGTTCGATGCCTTTGTTCCCGCTGCCCGCATCCTCTGCCTGAAGTGTGCCCACAGCTCTCCGCTCTCTCCTTTATCCCCCGTCGGCCAATTGGGGGAGGCCCGGCACACTGCCGAGACCTCGCCGATCCCTCCCCGCCACGCGCTCCCACCAGGCTTGTGGTGGCTGGGCCGCATCTTGCTCCTGGATGTCATCCAGTCCGCCAGCCTCCAAGGAAACCCTGCCTTCTTTCTGCCATCCTAATCCTCCCCTGCCCTCCCCCCCACTCCCCCAATGATTCCCTACTGCTACTGATTCAAGTGCCAGCCCCTTGTAAATAAGTGCTTATTAAATGATCGTGAATCTTCCATCTCATCTTTATTATAACTTTCAAAGGCCCCCATCAACCCATGGGGGTTGGAAGAGAACAAGCCTTTATCTGGTGCCGTGTGCTTGCCAGGTAGCACGCTGAGCATTTTGCAAATATCATTTCTTTTTATTCTCACAACCATCCCGAAAGCTTGGTGGTAAATGAGAGTCCATTTTACAGACGAGGAAACTGAGGCAAACATCAAATAAGCCACACAATCAATGAAATTTCCGAGGAAGAATTTAAATTTGGGTCTTCTTGACTCTGGCTCCATTGTTCTACCCAATGTGCCACTTGGCTGCCGTATTCAGGCAATCAAGCAGTATTTATTAAGCACCTACTGTATTCTAGACTCTATGCTAGGCACTGGGAGATGCACAGAAAGGAAATAACCCTTGACTTCTACAATTTACCAGAATCTATTTTTGATGCTTTTCCACACTCCAATCAAACTGGAACCCCCTCGTACCCCCAACATGGCCCGTATCCTCTAGCCTCCACACCTTTGCTCATGCTGCTCTTTGTCCCTCTCTTTTCCCTATCGATTCCAAACCCTTTCATGGTTAACTCAAGCACCACCTCTTCCAGGAAGCCTTCCCTGAGTGCCCTGTCATGTTATTACTCAACTCTCTTGCAGCGCTGCTCCCCCCCATCTCAAGATGCAGCCACCACATACATGATGATGGTGATTTCATTGGCTTGTCGAGTTCCTGGTGAGGAAGCTCCGTCCCTTCGGGTAGATGTTGGCATTTTCAATGGAACTTCGTCTTGGGGAGGGACTGGGGACATGGAAGTGTTAAAGGCCATGCTTAGGGTCCCACAGCCAATATTTGTCAGAGGGAGGACTCCCAGCTCTTCCTGCCTGGGGTCAGGTCTTTCTCCATCGTAACTGCTTCTGGTTTATGACAACAGCGACTAGCATTACTAGAATTCTCTAACATTTACCACGGACCTTCCTGGCCCTGGAGCTGGAGGGCAGGAAACAGCCTGGGATGTGGCATCATGGGCCTGGATTCCGATCCCTTTCCTGCTCTCTAAATCACTCCTTCCTCATCTGACTTCTCCACTCTTACCAGCTCTAAGCCCTACTTTTTCTTTTCCTACCATTTTTCAGATAAAGAGACTGACTCTCAGATGGAGAAGGGGAGCTGGCCTGAGTCATAATGCTGAGCGGCCAGGGCTGGGATGACAAGCCAGGACTCAGCTCCTCCTCCTTTTCCAACAGGCTGCGGGCCCTGCCAAACTCCTGCCCGCGGCCACACGGCTGCCCGAGCCCAGGCTGGCCGGGAGCCCGCTAGAGCTGCCGAGCATGGCTCCCCGAGTGGTCGTAGCCCCGCCTGATTAATGGGCGCTGATCACCTCCATACGGTGGAGGCGGAGCCTCGGGCCCGGACTGCTCACAGCGGCAGGTGTGCCGGAGCTGGAGGGGCGGGCACAAGTGGAGGCCGGCAGCTCCCGTGCTGCTGTCTCGCGCTGGCAGCGACAGGAGCGCCGAGTGCCGAATTGCGCCGAGACACGCCGAGACGCGCCGGGCCGTCGGCAGCTGGGACTGGGAGAGGGATCGCGAGTCCGGCTCTGCTGCAGTTCTCTGTTCTGAGTGTCTTATCTTGTCCTCGCTTGGAAGCTTCCGGAAGACATCCGGGAGCAAAATACATTGTATCGCAACTCTGTATCGTCTGCGGTCTGAAGCCCAGGTGCGCAGAAGGTGACTCGGGATCATCTGTCCGGGGCTGGCAGGAACCTCGGAACTTCACAGGAACCACATAACTTTGCGGGAACCTCGGAACTTCTCTAGTCCAAGCCCCTCATTTTATAGACGGGAAACAGGTGCAGTGGGACCAAGATATTTGTCCAAGGTTATGCCGAAAGTAAGATCCGGAGATGGGCGGGGAGACCCGATGCTCACTCCCCAGACTCGGTCTTCTCTGGAGCAGAGAATGAGAGCCATGGGCCAGGTTCTAGGCAGGATTAGTGGCGTGGGTGGGTATTCCAAGGCCACCCAAGACTCCTGCTGGTATCCCTATCCTCCAGCGGGTGGCTTGGGATCAGACAGCCCAGTCTTCTCTCTTCCCCGGGTGGAGGGTGACTCAGATAGTCCCTGGGAGAGCCTGGTGATCCCATCTCTCTCTATTCTAGGCAGTCGCCTCCCCCTGCCTCCAGATGGGCCCGTTTGTCTCCCCTCAGCTTTCCCCCTGAGGCTGTCTCCTCCACCTCCTCATCTTCTTGTGTCCAAGGCACCGGCCACCCCCAGTGGGCAGGGGCTGCTATGGGTTCACCCCAGGGGGCCACCAGGGAAAGGTCTGCACACAGTAGGCCCTTTCTAAAAGTTTGTGCTCTGCAACTGAGTCCTGGAGTATTCAGTGTCGGGCAGAGCTCCCAAGGAGAATGGGGTCAGCCTCCCGGCAGCTTCCAACACAAATATGCATTTTGGAAATGAAAGTTTTCCACATCCTTGGTTTTCTGGCACTTAACAAATTGCAAGGTAGAGCGGGATTCATGGCTTTGTCCTCCACGGGGAAGAGGGAGGGAAGATGGGTCCCTGCTGACCCCCAGGCCCTGCTGGGGCTGCAGGATTCAGGAAGGGAGACTCCCGGCCTCCAGCCTCCTCGGGGCCTCCTCCCAGTGAGCTACCATCTGGCTGCCTTAGGAAACTTTGGGGGGGAATATAAAACTGCAATCACCAGTTTGTCCCGGGACGGTGTGAGTCAGGAAGTTGTGAGAGAGAGGTCAGTATGTTTAGGGAGAGATCAGCTCTGCTTTGCATTCTCTGTTGGGAGGGAAGTGCTGAGTAAACCTTCAAGAACTAGAGAGATGGGAGCTACATTTAGTATGGCCGTGCTCAGTCTGGGTGGACCTTTCTCTGGCGCAGGTAGCCACCCTAGAGAGATGGGAGGCTCTACCACAGTGATACTCAGTCGGGTGGTCCTTTCGCTAGCACAGGTAGCAGCCCTTCCATGCCTTTTCTTCCTGTGTGAATCTTTGCCCATCTTCCCCTATGGCCCCTATGGCCCACCTTCCATGGTCTTTTCCTGCTTCTCCCCTTACTTATCGGTGACTCATCATTTCCCCCCAATAGAACATAAGCGGCCTGAGGGTAGGGTCATTTCCCATTAGTCTCCGTGTCTTACACACCTCACACAGTGCCTGGCACAGAGCAGGTGCTTAAGAAATGCTCTGGGAATGAATGAACGAACAAATGAGTGAATGAATGAGTGAGTGAGGGAGAGAGGGAGCGAATCCTACCCCAGGAGCTGGGGGATGGCCCCAGGGGATGTGGCCAGGGACTATGGGGGACAGGCAGGCGGCTGCAAGGAAGCCACTTTAGGCCTGATGGCAGGAAAGACTTTCTGGCAATGGGGCCATCCAAGGGGAAGGGGCTTCCCATCCCTGGAAGGCTCCACGCAGAAGCTGGATGCCCACTTGTCCGGTGTGTGGGAGGCAGAGGGGCCCCATGGACGAGTCTGCCAGGGGACGGTGTAGGGGCTGCCCATCCCCGACAGCCATTGCCCAGGTATATTCTAGGGAGGATTCCTTGCACCATGGCTTGGACTCGGGCCCATCTCTGATTCTGTGGGGCGGGATCTAGCCTGGCCAGGCAATGTTGGGGGGGGGGGCAGAGAGCAGTGCCTCTGAGCAAAGACTAACCCCTCCCAAGAGAGGAATAACAGGGAGATTTTCCAACACAGACTCGGGTTCTGCACAAACAGAGGTTCGGGGACTTGCTCAGGGCACTGGTTAACAAGTGTCTGAGGCCAGATCTGCTCAGCTGCGGCCCGGGGGGCGACCGGCTGGGGAGTGAGCAGAAATGCTGGGCCGGGGAGCGCCGCCGAGCCCATGGGGTGGGGGGGAGATGGAGGCTGCCTTTGCCAGTCAGGCACTTCGTGGAGAGAAACCCAAGCGCCCAGGGGTCAGGGGCTGAGAGCGGAGGTCAAGAGCGGAGGCTGATTAAGGTTTCGGTGATGGGCAGTGAGCAGGCCGCGGCTCTGGCCTCTGACCTGCTGTCTGAGAGGAGGGCAGACGGCTCTGCGCCAGGAAGCCAATGGGGGGGCAGGGGAGAGTCAGAGGGGAGGGGGAAATCTGCAGTCCTCTCAGCTCGGGGCCACTCGACCTCTTCTTGGGGAGGCAACCCCCCCCCACCTGTCTTTGTTAGAATATCTCTAGCGATGGGCAGCTCATTACCTCCCAGGGCTGCCAAATCCCCCTGGGGAAATTTTCCGATTACTTCCCTCCAGGATCCCTGGTCCTGCTGGGGGTGGGGAAGGGCAGCAGATCCAGCGGATCCTGGCTCTCACGTTCCTGACAATGGCGACGTTGCCCTGCTTTGTCGGACAATCATCGATTTAGGGCCACGGAGCCCAGCACTCCCTTTTGCATCTCAGGTCACCCAGGGACGGTCAAAGGATCCTAGATCTTGAGGCCGTCCAGCCCAGCCCCTCATTTTACATCACAGGTCACTGAGGCTCCCGGGTCCATGAACTTCACACAGCTATGTCTCAAGGGGTTCGAACTCATCTTTCAACTGTAAGCTCCCTGAGGGCGGAACCTGCTTCATTTTCATCCCTAATGTGCAGCACATCACCTGGCACATAGTGGGTGCTTTAAAAGTGCTTGAAGACTGAGTAATGCTCCAATGACTCGATGGCTTTGGCCTGGGAAACAATCATCAGAGAGAGACTAATTTAGAAGTCTCAGCATTCCCAGTCAGAGTGTATTTATTAAGTGCCTACTGTGTACCAGGCACTGTGCTAAATGATGGGGATGCAAAGAAAAGCAAAAATAATTCTTCCCCTCAAGGAGCTCCAGTCTAGTGGAAGAGACAACACACACACACACACACACACATGCACACACACGCACACACACACACACACACTCACTCACACACACATTCACACACATACACTCACTCACACCCCCCCACTCACAAACACATACACACACATTCACACACTCACTCACACACACATACACACATTCACACACACACTCACTCACACACACATCCTTCTAGAAGAAATGACCCTGGCTTATTTACAGGAAGGAAGGAAAGGAAGGAAACATCCATTGATTAAGCTCCTCTTATGGGCTTTCTAAGCATTATTCCATCTGATCCTCACACCAACCCTGATGTTATCCCCATTTTACAGGTCAAGAAACTGAGGCAGGCAGAAGTTAATGGTAAACCCAGGATCACACAGCCCAGCAAATGTCTGAAATTGGATTTGAATTCAGTTCTTCCTGACTTCAAGCCCAGAGCTCTTGGGGGACAGTTGCCAGGGGGCTCCCAAGCTGGGAAGGCTTCCAAAAGGTGAGCAGGACTGAAGAGTTGTGGTTCGAGCACCGGCAGCCAAGGCTTGAGAGGCTCCAAACCAGCTGCAAGGAAAGGGAGTCCTTGTAATCCCAACGATTCCCAAGCTGAAGCTGAAAGAGGCAATTTCCTGTCTGGGGGAGGGAGTCTCACAGCCTCTTGAATCGAGGTGTGTCCTCTATTCTCTTGTGAACAAACCACAAAAAGATGCTCTCCTGATACTTGGGGTGTGTGGAGACAGAGGGACAGACAGACAGAGATAGAGAGACAGGCAGAGAGAGATAAAAAGACAGAGAGACATGCAGACATATATATCTAGTGAGAGAGACAGAGAGAGAGACACAGAGACAGAGTTAGAAAAAGAGACAGAGACAAAAATACAGAGACACACATAGAGACAGTCATATATATATACATATATGTAAAGAGAGAGACAGACACAGAGACAGAGAGAGATAGAGAGAGACACACACAGAGACAGGGAGACAGAGACAGGTAGACAGAGACAGACAGAGGAGAGAGACAGAGACAGAGAGACACATAGAGAGAGACACACACACAGAGACAGAGCCACACATATAGAGAGACAGAGGTAGAGAAAGAGACAGAGACAGACCTAGAGACAGACAGACAGAGATATATAGAGACACACACAGAGAGGCAAAGACACAGACAGAGATAGAGACAAACAGGAGAGAGTGACAGAGACAGAGACAGACACATAGAAAGAGATAGAGACAGACAGAGACACATAGAGACAGATACAGAGATAGACAGAAAGAGAAAGAGACAGACAGAGGAGAGAGACAGAGATAAAGAGGAGAGAAAAGACAGAAGGAGGGAGAGCAGGGCTCCTCTAGACTGACGGGGGCAGACAGCAGAGAGGGGCAGACGCCGCATGGGAAGAGAAGCATCCTTGGAGGATGAGCGATTCCCAACCGACAACATCGAAGGAGACGGCTATAAAACCCCATGGCCTTGCACGTCCATGCAGGAAGGCTGACCTCAATCACGTATCAGGGTCCTAGTGCCCCTCGTTTGGCTCATGCTCTCCTACAAGGTGAAAGTGCTTCCCTTGAGTCCCTCCCCCAGAGATTGGGGGCCCACACAGGAAGAGAGGGGACAGTCGGGGGCTCACACAGGAAGAGAGGGGGCAGTCGGGGGCTCACACAGGAAAAGAGGGGGCAGTCGGGGGCTCACACAGGAAGAGAGGGGACAGTCGGGGGCTCACACAGGAAGAGAGGGGGCAGTCGGGGGCTCACACAGGAAGAGAGGGGGCAGTCGGGGGCTCACACAGGAAGAGAGGGGGCAGTCGGGGGCTCACACAGAAGAGAGGGGGCAGTCGGGGGCTCACACAGGAAGAGAGGGGGCAGTCGGGGGCTCACACAGGAAGAGAGGGGGCAGTCGGGGGCTCACACAGGAAGAGAGGGGGCAGTCGGGGGCTCACACAGGAAGAGAGGGGGCAGTCGGGGGCTCACACAGGAAGAGAGGGGGCAGTCGGGGGCTCACACAGGAAGAGAGGGGGCAGTCGGGGGCTCACACAGGAAGAGAGGGGGCAGTCGGGGGCTCACACAGGAAGAGAGGGGGCAGTCGGGGGCTCACACAGGAAGAGAGGGGGCAGTCGGGGGCTCACACAGGAAGAGAGGGGGCAGTCGGGGGCTCACACAGGAAGAGAGGGGGCAGTCGGGGGCTCACACAGGAAGAGAGGGGACAGTCGGGGGCTCACACAGGAAGAGAGGGGGCAGTCGGGGGCTCACACAGGAAGAGAGGGGGCAGTCGGGGGCTCACACAGGAAGAGAGGGGGCAGTCGGGGGCTCACACAGGAAGAGAGGGGGCAGTCGGGGGCTCACACAGGAAGAGAGGGGGCAGTCGGGGGCTCACACAGGAAGAGAGGGGGCAGTCGGGGGCTCACACAGGAAGAGAGGGGGCAGTCGGGGGCTCACACAGGAAGAGAGGGGGCAGTCGGGGGCTCACACAGGAAGAGAGGGGACAATCGGGGGCTCACACAGGAAGAGAGGGGGAAGTCGGGGGCTCACACAGGAAGAGAGGGGGCAATTGGGAGCTCACACAGGAAGAGAGGGGGCAGTCGGGGGCTCACACAGGAAGAGAGGGGGCAGTCGGGGGCTCACACAGGAAGAGAGGGGGCAGTCGGGGGCTCACACAGGAAGAGAGGGGGCAGTCGGGGGCTCACACAGGAAGAGAGGGGGCAGTCGGGGGCTCACACAGGAAGAGAGGGGGCAGTCGGGGGCTCACACAGGAAGAGAGGGGGCAGTCGGGGGCTCACACAGGAAGAGAGGGGGCAGTCGGGGGCTCACACAGGAAGAGAGGGGGCAGTCGGGGGCTCACACAGGAAGAGAGGGGGCAGTCGGGGGCTCACACAGGAAGAGAGGGGGCAGTCGGGGGCTCACACAGGAAGAGAGGGGGCAGTCGGGGGCTCACACAGGAAGAGAGGGGACAGTCAGGGATGAATGTCAACAACAGGGAAGGGACAGCACCAAGGGTGCTTCCAGACCTTAGTGGGAGGGGTTGGTTTAGTGGAAAAGAGCAGGCAGGAACAAGATGGCAGAGTGGAAGGAAGTCATTTTGCCCAGCTTAGCCAAGGAACCTTCTTCACAACAGCCTGTGCAGTTCCCTACGCTTAATTCTAATCGGGAAGCTTAGAAAAAGTCACAGTTTAGGAAGACAGAGCGGCCGTGGACACTGAGGCAGAGTCTCCTTGAGAACAGAAAGACCATTAGGAAGGAGAAGGAAGATGGCGAGAGGAGGGGACAAAGGGCAGAGACGGGCTGTTGTCAGAAAGCTTCAGCCCACACATATTGATCAAAACCCAAAGATCTTTCCACGAGGGGAAACATTAAATCCATAGGTAGCCCTGCTTCTGGGTAGCATGAGTCATAAGAGGGAAAACAAGCACTGTGATAAACACGGTTAGCATTTAGATAGAATTTGAAAGTTTGCAAAATGCTTTACAAATATTATCACAGTTGCTCCTCACAAGATGGCTGGGAGGGAGAGCTATTATTATCTCCATTATACAGATGAACAAACTGAGGTTTGGGGAGCTTAAGTGGCTTGTTCAGAGTCACAATGGAGATGTCTGGACTCGGCCTTCCTAACTCCAAGCCCAGCCCCACCCAGCTCCCTAGATTGCTGAGTGGGCTATAGCTCTGGAGGGGTAAAGCAGGACTTGCGATGGGACCCATAGAAGGGGCAAGCAAGAGAATTGTGTATATCCAGAAGACTCATTTGTGGGGAAATGAGAGCTGGGCCGGAGCCCTAGAATGAAGATTAAATAGGGGAGAAAATGGACTGGTATGTCAAAGAGAGGATGTCCTTGTTAGCCCCGGTCAGAAGAAGGACGTGAGATGATGAGGGGACGACATCAATGGACAACTTTGATTGAAAGCAGGATAGTGATGGAGGGGGACTTCCCCAATGGGAATGGGAGACCTTGGCAGTAGGCTGAATTGGGGGCAGGGATGGGAATCACTCAAACCCTCAGTCAATCAGCTAGCCTTTGTTAGGCCCCTTTTGGGGCCAGGCACTTTGCTTTTTTTTTTTTTTCTGAGGCAATTGAAGTTAAGTGACTTGCTCAGGGTCCCACAGCTAGGAAGTGTTAAGTGTCTGAGACAGATTTGAACTCAGGTCCTCCTGACTTTAGGGCCGCTGCTCTACCCACTGTGCTACCTAGGGACCCCTGGACCAGGCACTTTGCAAGATGATGAGGAGATAAGACAGAAGGGACGGGATTTCTGCCCTGAAGGAGCTTATGAGAACATGGACAGTACGGATCTAGAAATACAAGATATCTGCTTTGCTGATTATCTTTTGTTTGCACTTGTGTCTTCCCCTTTAGAATATAAGCTCTTGGAAGATAGGAGCTATCTTAACTTGCTTTGAATCCTTAGCATTTATCACAGTGCCTGGCATACAGTCAGTGCTTAATAAATGCTTATTGATGGATCGATTTGAGTGGGATACCTAACAGGAAAAGGATCTGGGTTATTAGGGGTTAGAAGGAAGGGAATCACCTCTGGGCCCAAACGCCAGCCATCCCAGCAGGCTTGAAGCAGAGAAGCTGCTCTTAGAGAAATGTTGCCTAGTGGGTAGTTTCAGAACTGGAAGGGGTTCAAACTTTGTATCTAAGACTTAATCAGCTGTGACCTGGGCCGGGCACCTTCATTCTCTGAACCTCGGTTTCCTTTTCTGTAAAAAGGGGGTGATAATTCCTCTCCCCCTGGGCCGTGATGGGGGTTCAGCCAAGTGGGATAAGGATACCCCTCGGGGGGAGTGGGCTCCAGGGAGGCGGGTCTGGGTCACGGGCAGAAGGGGGCAGACCAGGCTCAGGCCACTTCTCCAACAGGAGAGTCACCACTCAGCCTCAGAATCATATCGGCTGCTGACATCCGATTCCCTCCACCAGTCGTACCCAGGTTCCCGGCCCGGATCTGCGGGCTCCTGCTGGGTTTATTTGTGACTCTTGATGCACAAGCTCCTGGTGTTTCCTGAAAGGAGTAGAGATAATGAGGTCTCTCCCTCCCGGATTTCTGTCATATGTTGTGTTTCCTGGAGAGTAGGAGACCAGTCATCACCGTGGGGGATGGGGAGCGGGAAAATAGAAGGGGAGGGGGTTTCTGGGTCATGAGGAAGAAGGTTTCTTGGAGCCCAGCTGGGGAAGCTAAGAGAGCATCTGGGTGGGGGCTGCGAGGGCTTCTGAGGTTCCTCCTCCTCAGTGAGAATGGTGGGAAGATTCTCCCCCAACCGGGGCAGAGTCAGAGATGAATGCTTCTGCCTGCGTAAGAGAGTCGATCGATTCACAGCCATCTCTGTTATTACAGTGACTCAACCTCTGTAGGGACAGAGACAGAAATGAGAGTTGCTGTCCTCAAGGAGCTCATATTCCAGGCCTGGAAGACATCACGTGGACAGGGTTAGAATCACACCATAGAAACAGCTAGGTGGCGCTATAGTGGATAGAGCACCAGCCCTGAAGGCAGGAGGACCTGAGTTCAAATCTAGCCTCAGACACTTAACCCTTCCTAACTGTGTGATCTTGGGCAAGTCACTTAACCCCAACTGCCTGAGAGAGAGAGAGAGAGAGAGAGAGAGAGAGAGAGAGAGAATGAATCACATCATAAAGTCATCTAAGTATCCAAGCTGGAATTTCTTCTGCTCATCAGACCTTCAAGGGGCATCACTCCTAATGGCCAGACAACTGGCCTAAACTTCAGGAAGTCCTGCATTCAAATCCCTCCTTTGATACCTGCTAACTTTTTGATCCTGGGATAATACCACCTGTACAACCTTGGAGTGAGAATGAGATCATGCATTGGGCAATACAATAGGAGGCGCTGTGGAGCACGGCCTGATCCCGCTGTGGAGACCAAGAGAACCGGGCCGCGTCTCCCTTCCTTGACATGAGTGACTCCATCTTAGAAATAGCCTCCATTTTAGCGTGGGGTGGGCAGGCCCTTCCGCTGGAGTTTACTTTTTCGTTCAGCTTGCTCTGCAAGGCTGAGCACAAGGAGAGAAAAGATGTCTCGATAACTGGGAGACAGACAAGGCACTTTTCCTCCCTCCCAAGGCTCATTTTAGAGAAAATAAATCACTGTGTCTTGCCTGTTAAGGACAGTTATAGACAGCCTTCAAAACAACAAATTGCTTCCCTTAGGGTATAAAAGAGTCTAGCGCTCCTTGGAGAGTGGGTGGGGGACTTTGCCGGGAGCCCCTCCTCCTGCAGCCGGATGTCTGTGGGGGGCCTCCCCAGAGCTCTGTGTCCCTGAATCCATGTCTTCTCACATCTTGTTCCAAATGGGCATCTTGGGGGCCACGATACCACTGGGGACAAAGCCCAGAATATATGCTAATGGGCAAGTTGGAATCAGAAAGTCTATGGATTCCAGCTCTCACGCTTAGCCCTCTGGGCCTCAGTTTACTTAGATGCAATATGAGGGGTTGAACTCAAATGGCCTACCAGGACCAGGACCAGGACCAGGACCAGGACCAGGACCCTTCCAGCTCCCATGAGCAATCTAAGTGCTCTCCCTACCACTGCATACTCCCCAAACCCCTCAGGGTCTCAGCCTGAAGACTCACCTCTTCAGCTTTGCCCCTCAGAGAGAGTGACCCAGATTCGCTTCCCACTCTAAGAGTTTGCATTTATATTTAGCCAATAAGATTCTAAGCTCACAACATTCCACCTACTTTGACTAATAGGACTGATCAATTAATCAATCAACAGCATGTATTATTTCTATGTGCTAGCACTGTGCCGGGCACTGGAGGTACAAGAAGAAAGGAAGGAAGGAAGGGAGGGAGGAAGGAAGGAGGGAAGGAAGGAAGGGAAAGAAAGAAGGAAGGGAGGGAGGGAGGAAGGAAGGAAGAGAAGGGAGGAAGGAGGGAAGGAGGGAAGGAAGAGAAGGGAGGAAGGAAGAAGGGAGAGAAAGAAGGAAGGGAGGGAGGGAGGGAGGGAGGAAGGAGGGAAGGAAGAGAAGGGAGGAAGGAAGAAGGGAGAGAAAGAAGGAAGGGAGGGAGGGAGGGAGGAAGGAAGGAGGGAAGGAAGAGAAGGGAGGAAGGAAGAAGGGAGAGAAAGAAGGAAGGGAGGGAGGGAGGGAGGAAGGAGGAAACAAAAGGAGGAAGGAGGAAAGGAAGCAAAGGAGGGAAGGAAGAAAGGGAGAGAGGGAGGGAAGAAGAGAAGGGAGGAAGGAAGATACTGCCCCCCCCATTTACATTCTATCTGGGGAAATTTTATATATATACAATATGTGTGCACATGTGCACACACCCACCCACCTGCAGTGCCTCAAAAGTCTTAATGGTAGTTTTAAGCCATGATAGCTTAAATATAATATGATAATATAATGGCCAATTATAATAGCTAAACTAGCTTAAGTTATCCTAGCTTAAAATGTCACAGACTTGAGACACAGTATACATATGTATACACACATGTATGTAGGGCAGCTAGGTATCAAAGTGATTAGAGCCCTGGGCTGAAAGTCAGGAAGCCTCCTTTTCATGAGTTCAAATCTGGCTTCAGATACTTCCTAACTGTGCGACCCTGGGCAAGTTACTTAACCCTGTTTACCTCAGTTTCCTCATTTATAAAGTGAGCTGTAGAAAAAATTGACAAACTACTCTGGTATCTTTGCCAAGAAAACCCCCTCCCAAATGGAATCACAAAGAGCTAGAAATGACTCCACAAGGACAAAATGTAAGTATGTTTATGCAATACCCCCCCCAGAGCCACACCCGCAACTCACATTTCTGATCATGGGGTGGGAATTGCAGAAAGTAACTCCCTTCTGTTCCTTGTGGTTCTTGGGAGAGCCATCACACTAAATTTCTAGTATTGCTGCTTCCGGGTCCCCACTGGTGTGATCCCATTGACATCAGTCAGCTAGATTCGGATGGGCTTTTAGAAGAGCATGTTTAAGGGGTTATAGGAAGAACAGTTGATGTAAAACATCCTCCCTCACTCTTCCAGAAATACCCATAGGGTGCAGAAGGAGAATGGTCTTAAACAGGGAGTATGATAGTGTGATTAATAGCGCACATGGGTCGTCAACGGGTAAACTCAAAAGTCTTGGTTCCTGGAAGCACGTGGGCCTTCTGTGCTCTGGAAGCCACTTTATCCATTAGAGGATTATCTCCTGTGAATGTCTGTGGACATATCTCCCCATGTTTCCCCCACCCACCCCATGTGGATCTTTCTATTCTTGCATGGACTCCTACTAGTCAAAAACCTGGTCTCGCTCCTCCATTGTCCAAGAGTGATTTCCTCTTGGGGACTTTTAGCTGGAATACTCTAAAATGTTCAACATAAAAGTCTCCTAGCACTGGATCGGCCCACTCCTTGACTGAGCTCACCATTGGTTTACTCTGTTTCTATACAAGGTCTAAAAACCACTTATTAAGTGCCTGTTGTATACCAGCGGATACAAAGAAGAGCAAAAAGCAGTTCCTGCCCTCTAGGAGTTCACATTCTAAAGGGGAATGGCAATGTGGAAAAGAAAATGATGGGGGGAGGGAAGCTATCTGACTTAGGAACACAATGGAGACATCCGGGGGGAGCAGGCAGGTGGTTAAACAAAGAAATGACTGGCTGGGTGCCTCCCTTCAGTGGGTGCTCTGGGAGGAGATCTCTGCTCTCCCCCTCCAACCAGAGGGACGGGAGGGTCCTGATGAGGGCTGAGCTCTAGGGCTGATGTGATTCTTGTAGTTTGGGGATGGAAAATCCATGGTGGTTGAGGATGGAAAGTCCATGGGAGGACAGCCAGGTGTGTCTGAGTTTTCCAATCAGTCATTAGACATTCCCTGCACGCTGCCATCTGCCTTCAATCAACAAAGCAAAGCATCAGGAGGCTTGTGTCACTTCCTCTCCGTGCAGAGGACCAGGGCTCGGTCTTTTATTCCCAGAACCTTCTGCCCAGGAGGAGATTGGCAGGACAAGGGAGAAGTTGGGTCTGTTAGGTGACCTGCAGACTCCTGAGAGTTCTATCAGTGACAGCCATGTTCGAGAGGACTATTTGTGGCCGAGTCTTCCGAGCTCGCGTAGGTCTGATCAGCCACAGTCGGACACTGTAACTCGACTCTCACAGTGATGTCATATTGGTCCTCCGAGAAAACAACTAGCCAAGCAACCAATCACCCGGAAGCTTAGTCCCTCCTGCAGGAGACTCCTCCTGTTTGTGGATGCTTACACCGTCAGGAAGTCTTTCTTTACGCTGACCCCTGGAACTTGGTCTCAGCTCGGAGACGCAACATGCTCTAAGTTTGCTGAAGTTTTTTTCCTCTGTTGCTCTCCGATCTAAACAACCATTCAAGTCTTACATTTCAAGTCACAAAATTCTAGATCATCACAGGAACCCAACTCTAGAACGCTAGGGGATCTCGATGGCCATGAGTCCAATTTTCCCTTTCGCAGCTGAGGAAATTGAGACCCAAGGAAACCGAAGCCCCTCAAGGGTCAGAGGCAGATTTTAACCCAATTCCTCTGACCCCAAAATTAGCATTCCCTCCAATGCACCCTACTGCTTTCTTTGGTGGAAAGTAATTCATTATCACATATTTGAAGGTAAAATAGTCATAATGGCATTTATAGAGTGTGTTAAAAAAAAAAAAAAACCTTGTCAAGTCCCTCCATATGTTATCTCATTTGATCTTCACAGCAGCTTGGGAGGTGGGTGCTGCTACTATCTCTATTTTACAAATGAGGAAACCGAGGCTGAGAGAGGATAAGTGACTTGCCCAGGATCAAACAGTCAAGACGTATCTGAGGCTAAATGTGAACTCGGTTCTTCTGGCTTCCGAGGTCGGGCCTTGCGCCGACCTCCCCCCGCCCCCAGTCACCCGTAGACTCGGCTTGGTCAGAGCCCGCTCCCAAGCCCTCCCCCGGGTCATGTGGATCTCCTGATTGCAGTTGCTCTTGTCACCCCTCCTTAAGGAGAATGTTCCCTGGAAACTGTGGATTGACAGCTTCCTAGGCACGGAGGAGCAGCCAAGACGTTTTGGCTGCTGTACAGCTCCAAAGAACGTCTTCTCAGCTTTCCGAACATCCCCATTCTGTACTTGTGAGCGGCTCCAGGGAAGGTGTCAATGCCTGCAAGGGAACAATGTGGTCCAGAGCCGCGCCTGCAGACCAGGGAACCGCCACTGCAGCCAATCCCCTCCGTTCACTTGTCTAGCCTTCCACCTCCTTGGGCCTCAGTTTCCCTACCTGTAAAAGCAAGGCATTGGAGTCAATGCCCTTTGAGATTCTTTCCAACTCTTGGTTTGTGAACCTATAAACTCCCCCCGGGCAATCCTGGAGGAAAACAAGGATCCAAAGCCCCCCAGACAAAGGGTCCCGCCCTCAAAGAGCTTGCATCCTGCTTCAGCGATAGGGTCACGATGCCATTGGTCCTTTTTGAGAATGAAGAATGAACAACGACCTACTGGGGAGGGGGAGGGGGAAAGGGATGAGGTGGATGTAACACACAGTGCACAAGGGTAAGTAAACATTACACAGTATACACCCCCCCCCTTCCCCACTAAATGCTATGCTACATAACACACATACACTGTATACAGTATAGTATATAGGATAATTGTGATACATTATTTATGTATACGGCCGCTAGGTGGCGCTGTAGTGGATAGAGCACTGGGCTTGGAATCGGGAAGATTCACCTTCAAGAGTTCAAATCTGGCCTCAGCTAAGCATCTGACTTTGTGACCCTGGCAAAAAATCACTTAACCCTATCTGCCTCAGTTTCCTCATCTGTAAAATGAGCAAGAGAAAGAAATGGCAAACTGTTCCAGTCTCTCTGCCCAAAAAACCCCTAAATGGGATCACAAAGAGTCAGACGTGCTTCCGTATGTACGTGTGTATATAGTTAGGGAAATGGAAGAAGAGCTGCAGCCTCTGAGGGCACCACGGAGGTGTTTCGAAGCCCCGCAGTGTTTTGAAGAAAGCGAGGGGTTCTATGAGGAGGAACCTGGGAAGGAGAAAGTCAGCCCAGTGCCTCCACTCTCCTGCCCAGCGTTTCTCCGCCCTTGAGCATTTGGTCGCGGCTTCTCAGGGAATGCGCACGATGGACACGCTTGGGTTTGGAGAGTGGGAGAGGGGGAAGGGCTCCCCCTCCAGAACCCCCCTCTCGCTGGACTCCAGATCTTGGTGCTGAAAGAGCCTCCAGGCCTTCCCCGTACACAAAGCATGACAAGTGGCCAGACCAGTCTGGAAAAGGAACCTTGAACGTGCTAAGTCCTTAATATATATTAATTGAATTAAATCGACTGTTTCCTGAGGCAGCCCAACTGTAAAGTAGCTTTCCCTCAGATGAAGATAAATTCTGTGTTGCCGAGACTGCCCTCCTCAGATGCGCCTTGTTATGCCCTTTGGGGCCAGGCAGAGCAAAGCAAATCCTGTTCTCCTGTCAAAGCCCTTGTTGGGGGCTGAGAATGATTGTGACGGTCCCCTGGGCCTTCACATTTCCTCCGACTGCTATGCAAGGGGCTCTAGCCCTCTCACTGCTCCATTAGCCTTGTTGGGCGCTTCTTAATCAAGCCAACTCCATTAGACCTCCACCCAATGGGAAGGAGCCGCTGGGGGTGGGGAGGCTCCCTGAATCTCTTCCCCAGGATCCCACCTGCTTCCTCCCCGCTGCCACCGCCTCCCCGAGCCTCTGTGCCCAGACCCCTGCCCGCACACCAAGCCACCTCCCCCAAGGCCCCGCTGTTCCCAGGCTGCCTTCTCAGAGCCGGGATCCAGGGCGTGATGGGGAGAGGGAGGAAGGAGGAGAATAAGCTTGGGGAAAATAGCAAGACTTGAAACTGAAAGATGACAGAAAAGGAGAGAAATCACATTTGGCTTTGAAGGCAAATTAAATATAAAATCTGTCTAAAGCCATTCCAAGAGCCGTTCTTCTACTTCTCAGCACCCAGGTCTGCCTGCCTACGTGGTTCAGCCTCCAGGCTCTTGTCTGGGCTTCTCCTGCCCAAAGCCAGGTGCTCCAGGCTCTTCCAGCCAGGGAGATGGTCTCCCACCTGTCAGGAAGACCTCCAGGATTGTCTGCAAGGAACTCAAGAAAAGGCTAGAGAGGAGCCTTAGAACAGAGGATATCAAAGCTGGGAGGGACCTGAGAACAGGATATGTCAGTGCTGGGAGGGGCCTGAGAACAGGGGATGTCAATGCTGGGAGGGGCCTGAGAACAGGGGAATATCAGGGCTGGGAGGGAGCTTAGAATAGGGAATGGCCTGAGAACAGGGGATGTCAGGGCTGGGAGGGCCTTGGACCAGAGGAGGTCATTGGTAAATAGAACTTTAGAAAGGAGAGTGCAGAGCTAAGAAATATCTTAAAACATGGCACCCGATAAACACGCATTTTCAGAGCACTCCTGTGTTCCAGGCACAGAGCTGGGAGCTGGAAATGCAAGCACAGAGAGGGGAACAATCCCCAGCCACAGAAAGTCCAGCTGGGGGCTCCCAAGGGAGAACCGTCCGCAGATGGGTCAAAGCCTCCAAGTCCCTCGGGTGCATCGAAGTCAGGCTGGCCTCTGATGTTCGGGGTTCGGGTCTCAGCTTTCTAATGTCTAGCATCCATCTTCTTCCCTATCGAGTACCTGGGCCAGACTGAACGGCCCCTTCCAGCTGTGCCTGTCCTTGCAGCCCCAAGGTAGGACAGCCTAGGGAAACATGGGGACGGCTCTTGGGCCTCTGTTCCCCAAACCTGAGCCCTGGCTTCCTCTCTGCTCTTCGTAAAGGATGTGAAAGTCCTGGAGCTGGTGCTTAAGTAACAGACAGATGCTCATAAAAGGGGTAAATCTAAGAGCGCTAACACCTATTGGTGCCTAATGAATGTTTATGGACTGACTAAGCAACGCAACATATAGAGTGGGCATTTATTAAGCACCTTTATGTGCACACCCTTAAGTTTGGTGCTGGGGATGCAACGAGAGAAGGTTAGGGGGAGCATCTTCCCTAATCCTGCTGGGAACTGAGCTGGAGGAAGGGGTGCTAGGCCCTGACTTGAGCCACAGCTTGAGTTGGTTGACTCCCAGCAGAGCAGGAGAGATGGGGAGAGACCTTGGGGGGAGCTTCCTCATTGCAAGGGGGCCGAGCCCTAAAAGGAGTGAGTGGAACAGAGCCAGGGGAAGCTCTTTCTGGTGGATGTAAGTGATACTGACTTGGGAGATAGTGAGCTCTCCGTCCCTGGGGAGATCCAAGCTGAGGCTTGTTGTGGATGTTGAGAGGATTCCTGCTCACTTACAAATTGGACAAGAAGGTTCTTGACAGCGATCCCAGCTCGGAGAAGCTGGATTCTGTGCCCGCCATCATACAGGACCCTTCCGGAAGACATCCAAGATAGGAGCAGGTGCTTCTGGCGTTCACAGTTGGGTTGAAGTCCTAACCTTGCCGTTGACCAACTGCCTGGCAAAGGATGAGACTCCTGAGTCTCAGTTTCCCCATCTGTAAAAATGGAGATAATGCTTTTTCTGGGACACATGAGATATAGGGGATAAAGAGCTGGCCTTGCAGTCGGGAAAACCTGGGTTCCAATCTTGTCTGATACCCACTGGCTGTGATTGGGAGAGCCCGGACCGATGACAGCACAAGTTCGGTACGACACCTCCCCCCCACCATGCACACCTAATGGTTTCCTCACTTGAGGCTGGACCAGATGAACTTTTAACAATCTTCCCGACTCTGAAGATGATGCTGGTGGGCAGCTCTAGCCACGTGACCCCTTCTCAAACCTTTAAGTCCCTGGGACCTACTCCTCAGTCCCTCTTCTCTGGCAGCTTTTGGCATAGCTCATCATCCATCCTTTGTCTACCCATCATTTCTCTCTGTCTGTCTCTGCCTGTTTCTCTCTGAATAAATGTTGTCTCCATCTCTGTCTTTATCTCTGCCATTTCTCTCTCTTGGTCTTTCTCTGTCTCCCTCTGCTTCTGTCTCTGTCTCCATCTCCGTCTCTTTCTCCCCATTTCTCCATCTCTGTCTCTCTTTGTCTCTGGGTTTCTGTCTATCTCTCTGTTTCTCTGTCTGTCTCTGTCTCTGTTCCCGTCTGTCTCTCTCTGTATATGTGTCTCTCTCTCTCTGTGTCTATCTCTGTCTCTCTCTGTGTGTCTCTGTCTATCTTTGTCTTTCTCTCTTCCTTTCTCTGTCTCTGTCTCTATCTCTGGGTCTCTGTCTCTCTGTCTATCTCTGTATGTCTCTGTCTGTCTCTTTCTCTCTCAGTCTCTCTGTCTCTGTGTCTCTCTGTCTGTCTCTGTATGTCTCTGTATGTGTGTGTCTCTCTCTTTGTCTCTGGGTCTCTGTCTGTCTCTGTCTGTCTGTTCCTGTCTGTCTCTGTATGTCTCTGTATGTGTGTGTCTCTCTCTTTGTCTCTGGTTCTCTGTCTGTCTCTGTCTCTCTGTCTGTGTCTCTGTTTCTGTCTGTCTCTCTCTGCATATGTCTCTCTCTCTGTCAATCTCTATCTGTCTTTCTCTGTGTGTCTCTCTGTCTCTCTGTCTCTGTGTGTCTCTCTGTCTTTCTCGGACTCTCTGTGTGTGTACGTGTCTGTCTGTCCCTCTCGGTGACCCAGGCCGGCTCAGACCTCCAGTACTTCCCCCCAAGCTTTGCCCCCACGCCCCCACTCGCCTGCTCCCTGCGCTGTCCCCGGCCCTCCCGACCCCAGGCTTGGACACAGCCCAGGCCTATTGAGCGATAAAGCTTCGGAGAGGGAGCCGGGGCTGCCAGACGCGGGCGCCCCAAGGTTGTCATCAAACAACCCAGAGCCGGGATCCGCCATCGGAACAGGAGAATTATTCGAGGTTTTACGGCCCGCTGGTATTTTTCCCCTTGCAACGGAGAAAACTGGGGCGAAGCCGCCGGAATTCATAACCGGAGGGAGCTGTTCTTACAAGCAGAATATAAACAGCTGTTACTTTCTGGGAGGGAAAAATAAATTGTTTTAACAGCCGAGCAGTTAGGTTTTCTCTGGGTTTTAGTGCCGTGTTCCTAGGAGTCTCCCAGCTCGGAGCCTTGAGCCCAGCCCCGGCCAGAATTAAACCCGGATGCCAGCGTGTCGACTCCCGACTCCGGAGGCCAGCTCGGCCCCCCCCCCCCCAGGCCGGCTCCTGGAGCCAGGGAGGCTGCAGGGAAGAGGCCGGGGAAGCTGCAGAGACGGGGGTGGTGAGGAAATCCCCTAAGGGGGCTCATCCAGGGCCGGTCCCCTGGGCTCCCTGACTGTCCCTGTCCCTGCCCCCTGGGGCCAAGGGGGAACCCAGCGAACCTGAATCCCCCAGCCTGCCTTTTGGCTGTTTGAAGGCATGGAAGGCAGCCATCCTCTGCGGATGGACAACTACCCTGGGGGTTTTCCAGGGCCTTTTGACAGATGTCTCTTCTCCCTGGCACAGCCCGGTTTCCTTAAGCTGCTCCCACAATTGAGGGTCCCGTGTGCTTCCCCTGCAGAGGAGGTAACTTCTGGGGGGCCGGGGGCCTCTCCTCTGGGCCTGCATTTTATTTGGCCTCCCCCCTGCTCTCTTTTCTGAGGATCAGCTGCTTTCTCTTCCACATCCCCGACCTCTGGCCTCTCCAGCCTTTCCATAGAAATAGGAGCACTCCAGACAGCCACGACGAGTGCAGTGACATGCTCTGTCAGTCAGTCGATAAACATTTAGTAAGCACCTACTCCCGCGAAGAGGCACCTGCCTCTGGCAGCATCCCAGACATTTCATTCACAAATGCTCCCTGAGGACCTACTGTGTGCTTGGGAATCTAAACCGGGGAATGGCCAGATCCTGATTTCAGGGACCTTCACGCCAACGAGAGAACGCTCTTTTAGAAGGTGGCCGCCCCAATAATTCCACATGATGAATAACGCCAATAGCGTCAGCATTTCCATTTCATAAGTCAGAAAACTGGGCTTTATTTAATTTGAATTTGTTTTTATTTTTTGAATTAGAATTCAGGTCTTTCGATGCTCAGGTCAGCACTTTACCTCTCATAAGAAGGGGATGAGAGGGGCAGCTAAGTGGGTGCAATGGGTAGAGCACCAGCCTTGAAGTCAGGAGGACCTGAATTCAAATCTGGCCTTAGACATGTAATACTTCCTAGCTGGGTGACCCTGGGCAAGTCACTTATCTCCAGTTGCCTCAAGAAAAAAAATAAGGGGATGAGAGAAACCTACAAAGCTCTGACAGAATAGACATGAATGTGGGTGAAGGAGAGACGTGGATCCAAGTTCTAGGAGAAGCAGGTGCTGGGGAGAGAGCCACAAGCTATGAGGATGGGGAACTTGTCTCGTGTCACATTCCCTTAACTCCACAGCAGGAAAAACCGGCTCGGATCCGAGCCATGCAAACCCGAACGACAAACTTGGGAGTCAGAGGATGACCCGGCCCCGATCGACAATCTCCTCGGGGACGGAGAGGACGGGGCTGGATTGATGAGCCGCCGTTAGCGAGAGCGGAGAGGGGACGGGCAGCAGGAGAGGGGATGGGAGGAGGGCAAATGTCCCGATTTCCAAGAAAAGGGAGCGAGCGGAAGCGGCTAATGGCGGGCCGGTGACCTTGACTTCAGTCCCTGGCACACTTTTAGGATGTATTATTAAAGAGATGTGAACAGCTAGAGAAGAAAGCTGTGATCACAGAGAGCCGGCTCGGCTGCAACTGAAGAGGTCGGGCTGGAATGACCTTGTTTCCTTTCCTGACAGGCTTAATAAACCAGCAAATCCGGGGATTGTTGGAGCTATTCTGGGCACCGAGCCACCTCAGTTGGGCCCACAAAGGCCGGACCACTCCCTTTTCTGCTACGGGACCCAGACGTGCAGCTTGAACCGGGTTCCATCCTTGGGGAGCCCGCCATTAATGAGAGGGGTCCCGGCTCCCCGCGCTCAATAAACCAATTCAATAACCCGGGGAGGATTGATTTACGGTGGAGGTTCCTGCTCACAAGTCTAGGGCCCCCCAGAAAAGGAAAAAAGGAGGTCTATGCTCAGGAAGAACCAAGTATGGCGGAGGGAGGTAATTTATTCCTAAATACATAAGAGAGCTAACATAAAGAGTTCACAACTGCACATGAACCGAATGAGATTGAATAACAAGGGCTGACTGGCTCACTCTGCTGGGAGACTCAGAGCTCACCAGAACACAATCCGTTCTGCAGAATTGTTACTCTTACTCTTGCCCTTGGCTCACCTCTGTCCTTGCAGCTCATGTGGTGAACCCACCGACTAGAGTTGGGCGTCTTCCTGCTGGTGGCCGAGCCTCCAAGCCCATCGGAGCCATTGACTTGGAGCCCGATGGGACCTTTCAGGTTCTCGAGGCTGTCTCGATCCTGGCTCCTTCTACCTTGGGATTCTTCTTTGCCCACGTCCATATCGAGTCCACAGTGAATATGGGGAGCAGCGGTAGGGTAGAAAGGACCCAACTTTGCCCATCCCTCACTGGGACAGTTACAGCTGAGAATTCATTCCCAGAGTTACCTTCTCTTCATTGTCTTAGACTCTGGACTCCCAATCGTGGAGATGCTCTCTGTCTTTGCATTTCTTGGCACACAGTAGACACTTAATAAATGCTCATCTATTAGTCCACCCTCTTGCTGTAATCACTAGGAAGGAAGATGACCAAAGAAGTCCTTAAGACTTACCACACCGTTCTAAATGTTTTCAGTCTTGGAGCGCCTCATGGCCAGAAGAAAGCAGGAAGTTTTCCATCTCCAAGGCCCAAGAGCTGAATTAACCACATCTTTGGAGTCCTCGGAAGCTCCCAAAGGGGCTGTGGGCACATTTTCCCTCAAATGGCCCCAACAGACCCATTAAGCCACTCTGATCTGTGCTTTGCCAAGATTTTAGCAAAATATTTGATAAAATTTCCTCTGCAATCCTTATGGGGAAAATGAAGAGATGTGGGCTGAATGGTGGAAGTGCTCAGAACTGGGGTAATGGACCTAGGACTGCACCTAAAGGATGAGTCATTGTCAGTTTGGCAGGAAATCTCTAGGGGGATGCTCCAAGGAACTGGGCTATTCAATGCTTTTTCTAGGAGCCATGGACAGGAGTGCGGAGAAGAAAAGTCGGGACTGACATCAGGAATAACAGCCAACCCAAGGGACAATGCGTCGTTTCTTTTCCCAAAGCTGAATGGTCACTTGTTGGCCATATCACAGACTCACTGCTTTTTCACAGATGGGTTGGACCAAGTGTCCTCCATGATCTCTTTTGACCCTGAAGTCCTATGATCATACATTTGGATCTGGGAGAAACTTCGGAGGTCATGTGGTCTTGGCTCCAGGGTCCTAAAGGGCAAAGTTTGAATTTGAACCTTGGTGTCCTAACCTCAGATCAAGGTTTCTTTCTATCCCTCTCATTTATTCGAAGTTTTAAAATGAAGGCTCAAAGGCTACTGGCCAGAGAAACTATAGAAGGAATTCTTAGATGCCTTTTAGACAGGAGATCCTAAGGATCTTTAAATTACTCTCTGGCTGTGTCTATTCAATCCTATATTTGGGAAGTCGATTTTTTTTGAACCGTGGCTTAGGATTTTACATTTATCTCTCTTATATCTCAGAGGCAGTGTAGTGTAGTGGATGGTGTTGGCCATAGACTGGGGAAGAGTTGGGTTTGAGTCTCACCTCGGTCTTTTAGATGGGAGATTCTAGAGATCCCTAAATTACTCTCTAGCTGTGTGTACTCAATCCTATATTTATGACGTTGATTTTTTGAACCCTGATTTAGGACTTGACATTTATCCCTCTTACATCTCAGAGACAGTGCAGTACAGTAGGTACTGTTTGCCCCAGAGTCAGGAAGAGTTGGGTTTGAGTCTCACCTCAGACATATGCTAGTTACATGACCTTGAGCAAACCATTTAAATACTCAATTGTCTTTAAGCAATTCTCCAAAACCATTGCACGCAGAATGGTTGGCTATCTCCATTGGTAAAGGAAGTTGCTTTACCAATCAAGAAAAATCACAGAATTGGACCAAATGTGTTCCATTGTTCTAGTCCAGGGGCAGCTAGGTTGGTACCATAGTGCACAGAGTGCTAGGTCTGGAGTTCAAATACAGCCTCAGACACTTACCAGCTGTATGACCCTGGGCGACCCTATGTGCCTCTATTTCCTCATCTGTAAAATAAGTTGGAGAAGGAAAAGGCAAACCACTCCAGTATCTCTGCCCAGAAAACCCCAAATGAAGTCACAAAGAGTCAGACGTGACTGACATGACTTAACCAAATTATTCTAGTACCTATCAGAATGTTTTTGTCTGAAGGGTTTTATGTGTCCTGTTTTTGCATGATAGTCATTTATTGATACATGCACACACACACACACACACACGCACACAATATTGAGCTCTTCCTTGTAACAAAGAATAACAGTGAATAACACAATGATCATATCTGACACCATATACAATTTGACATTTTATGCCTGTAGTTCCCCACCTCTATTGAGAGAGGGAAGCTATGTTTCCACAGTACCTGGTACATAGTAGGCCCTTAATAAATGTTAATTGACTTGATATGACTTGTCTCCTGAAGTCAATACTGGTCACTGGATTTAATCTGAGTTCATCTGTCTTTTACTCTCATTTCACATTGTTAAAAATAACTGCAGATTGTTTCTCTGGTTCTGTTTAATTTTCTCTGCATCGGTTTATAAAAGTCTCCCCAGGTCCCTCTGAACTCCTCATATTTCTCATTTCTTATCATACAATTATATCCCATTATAAAGCACAATTGGTTCAGCCGGTCCCCAATTGATGACCGCCCACTTTGCTTCCAGATCTTTGCTGCCATAAAAGGACTATTATGAATATGTTGGAATAGAGGGGAGCTTCCTTTCTGCCCTCGGGCACAGTGGGATCGCTGATTTAAAGAATATGGACATCTTAGTCACTTTTCTGGCATACGATAATTTCATATTGTTTTCCAGGACCAGTGGGATCAATTTCACAGCTCCCCCAGCAATGTATCAGCACGCCAGCCTTCCCACAACCCCTCCAACACTCCTTATTTCTGTCTTTTATCATCTTTGCCAATTTTCTGGGTGTGAGGTGATACCTTGGGGTTGTGCTCATTTGCATTTCTTTTATTATTAGTGATTTGGAACATTTTTTCAGATGGTCTGGATGATTTTGTAATTCTTCTTTGGAGAACTGCTGATTTATGCTCTTTGATCATTTACAGAGATTTTATCCTATTTTTTTCTTTTGAGCCAATACGTTGGGGAGAGGGAAAGAGGAGAGAGGAGAACAGAAAAAAAATAATAAGGGGAGGAATGAAAGATGGGAAGAAGGCAGATTTAGTCTGAGTTAAGAGAAGGAAGATGAGGCAAAAGGGAGGGAAGAGAATTTTATCCAACTTTTGGGGAGACCATTGTGCTACCTGCTAGCTCCCAGAACTGCCTATGCCTGGGGCTTCCTCATCAGGGAATGCCTTGATCCCCAATCTCCTGGATCAGAGAGCTCCATCTCCCAAGCTGCCTGTGGGGACCTCAGGCATTCTCGGGGTGACTCCAGACTGTTCTTAAACCTTACAAATGGTCTTCATTTGGTTGAAGTGGATACAAATTAGATAGTGGTTCAGCCATGGCAGACCAAGGTAAGTTCAAATTAAGACAGAGGTGCTGCCCCAGTTTAGAGAGAAAAGGCTCTGGAAGTCTTCAACCAAATTAGGAGTCTGTATGGTATAAGGTATCTTGGAGTCAGAAAGATCTGCATGCAGTTCCTAGCCCAGATCCTCACTAAGTAAGTATGTACCTTCACACCATTCTCTGTCCCCTACATCTCCTCATTTGTAAAATAGAGATCCTACTACAACCTACTTGAGAAGGTTGTTGTGAGATCCTACATAATAACCTCAAAGTCTAGGAGTGTGATATTCTCTGTGTAAACACAAATCCCCCCTTTCCTTTTTTGCCTCTTCTCTTTTAGGAAACCCTAAACAGTCTGATTCTCTCCTCCTGGGAAGGGAAAATGATTCTCCTTTATTCAGTCCCTCTCAAGCTCATAGAATTAAGACTTGAAAGTATTTAGACTTTTAGAAATTCTTGAGTCCCACTTTACAGGAGGGAAAATGGAGGCCCAGAGGGAAGTGACTTGCCCCATGGTACATGAAGAATCAATTGCTGGGAGAACTGGAACTCAAACCAAGTGTTGTAGCTGCCAGGGCAGTACTTTCTCCACTGTATCATCCTGCTTCCCTAAATCTTAATAGATTACTAATCCGCCCATCAATCAATAAGCATTATGGTACCAGGGATCAGACATGGTGCTAAGAACTAGATAAACCTGCCTTCTGGGAGTTTATATACCAGTGGAGAGGAAACATATACACATATAAATATAGACAGCAGAAAAAAAGGAAGGAAGAAGGAAGGAAGGAAAGAAGGAAGGAAGGAAGGAAGGAAGGAAGGAAGGAAGGAAGGAAGGAAGGAAGGAAGGAAGGAAGGAAGGAAGGAAGGAAGGAAGGAAAGGAGGAAGGAGGAAGGAAAAGAAGGAAGGAGGGAAAGAAGGAGGGGGAAAAGAGGGAAAGAAGAAGGGAGGAAAAGAAGAAAGGAGGGAGGGAGAAAGAGAATAGTTTTCCAACTGAGAAGTTCCAGTTTGTTGGCCAACTCTACTCACAGAGATTGTTGTTTGCCCTCCATTCTGGAAGAAGACCATGACATCTGAGAGGTGATGCCATGACATATAAGTGAATTAGGTTGGAGTGAAGAAGGCTGTGTAATATCACCAGTCTCACTTTCTCCTCCATACCATCTGAGTCCAATGGTCAGATTTAGATTAAAACAACTGGAGATGGTCCTGGATGCAATGGGAGACCTTGGCCTTTTTAAGCTTGAGTCTTCAATAAGTCTCATTTTGATTGAGGACCCATTCAGTGATTAAAGTTAAATAGCATTCAAGGCAAAGGATCTCCTTTCATTTAGCAAAAAAATAAATAAATAAATCTGGGAGGGGAAAATCTTTAAGGTTTTTGACCCAAAACAGAAAGAATTGCTATCACGTTCGATCTGAGTTAATCAGGACCCAAACAATGACAAAAATGGAGCTTGGCCTGGGGCATATTGATGGCCAATTAATGAGAATCTGAGTGGTTTTGGCTTAAGGCATGGTCTTTAAGAAATAAATCTAACCAGCAAACTAGAGCCATCTCTAATTGTCCTGATCTATATGTAGCCACTGGGCCCAGATGGTTCTGGAGGGGAAAGTGAGGCAGGTGACTTTGCTCAGCCCTCCCTCATTTAAATCCAACTCATTTGCATGTCAAGGTTATCACCTCTCTGATATCACTGTTCTCTTGGAGAAGAAAGGACAAAAAACAACATATATAGGATAAGTATATATCATCCTCTGATGCATTTAGGCCAATTTCTGCTTCTCTTGATGGTCCCCAGAACTCAGCTATTGCATGCCTTCATGGTTTTTAGCTATAACTTTGAGAAATTGAGCAGAAGGATTCTTTCCTTTTTTGCTATTGATTTACATTCAGTCTCCTTAGTTCTTTCTCTGGTTACTGAAGACATTTTCTATCCAAAGTTTATTGAGATTGTTTGGATCACTGAACCACTGAGAAGAGCCCAGCCTTTCATAGTTGATCATCACAAGTTCTTGTTATTACTGTACACAGTGTATTCCTGGTTCTGCTCGTTTCGCTCAACATCAGTTCATGTAAATCTTTCTGGGCCTTTCTAAAATCAGTTTGTTCATCATTTTTATAGAACAATAACATTCCATTACCTTCATGTACCACAACTTGTTCAGCCATTCCCTAACTGATGGGCATCTACTCATTTTCCAGTTCTTTGCTACCACAAAAAGAGGCACTACAAATATTTTTGCACATGTGTGTCCTTTTCCCTCCTTTATGATTTCCTTGGGATACAGACCCAGTCATGGCACTGCTGGGTCAAAGGATATACACAGTTTTATAGCCTTTTGACTATAGTTAGAAGGATTCTTTTCAATTCTATGTAGCTCACCAGCCCCCACTAGTGTGTTTCCCCAACATGTTTATTAACAGAGAATCAAATTAGTCATCTTTGAGTAGGTTTTAGAAATCAATTGATTTCTAAAATCTACTCAAAGATGACTAATAATAAATAAACATTTAGTAAGGGCCTAACATGTGCAAGATAGTTCCTGCTTTCAAGGAGCTTATAATAACATGGCGGAGACAACTTGCTAACAAGTATATATAAAGCAAGGTATATACAGGATAAATGTTGTTTGTCCATTGCTCTCAAAAAAGATGATGATATTGGGAAAGTGATATCATGACTTGAAAGTGAATTGGATTTAAGTGAGGGAGGGCTGTACAAAGTTACCAGCCAGCCTCCCTCCTTCTGAGTCATCTTGGTCCAGTGCCAAGATATAGATTGGGACAACTGGAATAATTAAAGGGGGAAAAGCATTGAAATTAAGAGAGGGTAGCTCAGGCTTCTGTAAAAGGTGAGATATTATTTGGGATTTAAAAGAAGCCTGTGAATTCAGTAGGCAAAGAGAAAGGGGACCCTGGAGCTGAAAGATGTCACGTCTTGTTCATGGAACAGCCATGGGGACACTGTCACTGGATCTAAGCGCAAGTGTCAGAGCGTAAGATGTAAGAGCACTGGAAGTGGATAGTTTTCTATAGACAACCCACAGGTTATGAATAAGTTTTCTCAGCCAGTTCAGTTTATCTAGAAACTTATGTATACTATAAAATCTTGGATTGATTGATTTTGACTAATTCTCATGTCTTTAAGGTATCAAGACATCTTATCATTTACTTTGAGTGGACTGGAGTAATTTGATTGATTTACTCAATCCATCCCCATCCTCACAAATCTGAAGTAAATACAAAATGGTTTGGAGCAGGAGGACACCTGCAGTTGCTGAAGGGTGGGAATCAGGAAACTCCTCAAACATAAAGTACAGATGAGGAGAGTGAAGATCCAAACACAGTCACCCAACCAGCCATTGTCTGAGGAAGGCTCTGAATAAGCATTGAAGATCCTTTCTGGGCCCACCTTCCCAATCTGACACTCACAAGTTTTCAGATCAGTTCCCCAGGTTATAACTTATTTCCAGGTTCAAAAGTGCTTGATGTATTCTACCTCCCTAAATTCCAATTCACAAGCCTTCACCACAGCACTTACCTTCAAGTCTAGAGCCTCACCTACATAGCATTTAAAGTGCTGCTACATAGTGTTATAAGCACTCAACAAATACTTTTTTTTTGACTGATTAATTGATTGATGGTTCTACTCGTTACTGGAAAAGAGAGAAAGCCTAGAATCAGAAGGATCCTAGATACCTAGTTTCCTATGAAAGATCCTCTCAAGGAATAATTCTCTAAAATCCCTTTTCTTCTGTTCTCTGATCCTGTTCAATGTCTGCTCTGAGCTTCCTTAGCTCACGGAAGGAATGGGGATATATGAGACAGACAGGAAAAGATTCCATTCCAGAATTCCTTCCAGAAACAGAATAACTTCCACCCACTCCACCCCCCCCCCCAACACGCACACAAAGGAAAATGAAAGGAAAGAGGAGAAAAGAAGAGAACTCATTGGAGACCCTTTCCATAGTAGGTTTGGGGAGCTGAGTTTTGGGGGAGCACGTAGTGGCAGGAAACAGTGATAGACACATGGAGTGGAAAAAAAAACCAGACAAAGTAAGGAAGAGGAAAAGAGAAAGAGGGAGGTCATGAGAGACAAATAGAGAGACAGAGATAGCACCAGATTGAGGAGACAGAGAGCACAATTTTATACAGCACAGAGAGGATGAATGCCTGCAGGCACCCTCAAACTCCCTGAGGGTTTCTGGGGCAAGGAAGCTATTGTCTTCCTTAAAAATTAAGCCCAGATTGAACCTCAGCTGTCATTTAAAGGGAATGAAGAGTTGAAATCATGGGAAGTTGGAGATCTGTCTCTCAGCCAAGGGCTGGGGGTGGGATTGGAAGTTGGGGTTGGGGCTTCAGACTTTCCTCCAAGAAATAAAAAGAGATGGATTCTTACAAATTTCCATGTGAAGGTTGGAGGTGGGGAAGATGATGAGTGAGTGGAAGCTGCTACTATACGATCCAGCTTTGGCCTGTAGGAAGAAGGAAAGAGATCATGGGATCAGCCATTGAGAGGTCTCAGAACTGGAAGGGACTCAGATGTCATTAAAATCAGCTCTTCATTTTGCAGACTTACTAACACAAGGAGAAAGACCTCTTGGCTGCTGGAGTGAAAAGAATTTTTTCCCACAGAATCCCAGTTCCTCCCTGCCTTTCGTGGCTCCCCAGAGCATCCTGGGATTGAGGCTCTCCTCCAAAAGGGAAAGTGTTTGGTCTCACTGAATAGCCAATTCCCTTTCCTTAGCCTGCACAGTCCACATAACTCACAATGCCAGTGAAGGTTAAAGTCTAAGCCACATTCTGGCTGCCTGATCCAACAGGCCTGGTGCAGGGATTTCTCACCCCCGACCACTATCTCTTGACCAGCTGCTCTCATTTTTGATTAACAGCTTGTTCTATTTTTTTCTAAAATGGGACTAGTTAAGGAATTTATTTCCTCTTCTGTTAATCTGGGCAATCTATATTTTTGTAGATATTCCTCCATTACACTTAGCTTATCAAATTTAATGGCATAAAGATGGGCAAAGTAACTCCTAATTATTGCTCTAATTTCCTCTTCATTGGTGGAAAGTTCTCCCTTTTCATTTTTGAGACTAACAATTAGATTTTCCTCTTTCCTTTTGCAATCATCTTTTGGATTATTTGTTTCTTCCTTTTCTGGGTTTCTCTGGATGTGCAAGATTCCCATAGTCCTACATAGGCTTCTAACTGGGGAAACAGAGTCTGTGTGCATCTGTCTTGTTTTCTGGCTAGTTCACCTCAGGTTTCCTCCTGATCTCTAGCCCCCTTTTAAAGGCTAAATCTAAAGCTCAGATATATGGGTAAACATGACTCAAGTCAGTTATATGTGGAAATGGTATGAGAGAGGGAATGGCTCCCCATGATCCTTGAAGTTTATATTTTACCAAGAAGTTAGTTAAAGTCTTCTCTGTCAATTCAAATCAAATAAAAAAAAGTATGTTTGAGCATCAGCTGTATACCAGACACTGCGCTAAGTCCTGGACATACTAAAACAAAAGTGAAAATGGCCCCTAACTTCACAGAGCTCACATTCAACATTGTAACCTTGCTAATGACGGTGTAAACAACACTGAACACAATGCCTTGTTCACTATTGGTGCTTAGAAAATGTTGGTTACAATTTAGCAAGTCTATGGTATACAGTGAGTGGCAATAGAGGGACTAGGAAGTTCAGCTAAGACATTGTCACAGATCTCAGGAGAAGGAAGTGACTTTGTTTCAATTCAATAAACATGTATTAGGCATATAGGATCCTTTCTGGGCCTACCTTCTCAATCTGACACTCACAAGTTTCCAGATCAGTTCCCCAGGTTGTAACTATTTCCAGGTTCAAAAGTGCTTGATGTATTCTAGCTCCCTAAATTATAATTCACAAGCCCCCACCGCTGCACTTAACTTTAATAGTCAGTCAGTAGACACAATTACCTCAATACAAAGGTATTTTCTAATATAATATAGCAAAAGTGCTAATTACAGAGTATCCTCCACATAAAACTGGGGCGCACTTCCTCACAAATATGTGTAATATTTGAGGGAAAATTATAAATGTAGAATATTTTGCTAATGAACCTATATAGCTAAGGTTATTCATATCTTTGCCATTCTGGGCCCCCAGTTTTCTTTCCCTTCTCATGCACCTCAGACTGATGCACCTAAGTAGAGTCTCTTATGGATAAATTGATTAGTTTGGTCCCTTGCTCTCTTGCTCTCTATACCTCTACTCTCAACTGCCTGCATCAGTTTCTTTCTTGAATCTGTCTTTGGTTCTCTTCTATCATCTTAAGGAGTGACATGCCTTAGAGCTGCTTCCTGCCTCTGAATTTCACTCTTTTTCACTCTTGTATCTCTGATTGCTGAAGCACTTTACTACAAGACACCGTGACACCTTGACCTTGGCAAGATGAGGGGCAGAGAGAAAATTAGCTCTCCCTCTGCACTAGTAAAAGCTCCAGGAGTTATACCCCCACAAAGTTACTTCCAGCCTTGAATTTTGCAGAGCTGGCAAGTTTAGCTATTTAAAAGCCACAAGGAAATACAGCCAATCTTCTACCAGGTAAAACCAAACTCACTTTGCAGTTCAAATAGGGAAACTTCTTAAGTACTTGCTCAAGGGAAGGGGAGTTGACAAACTTTTCCATTTAGTTGTTAACTGTTTTATTTGTCTCTTAATTTCTATGATTAATTGGGCTGAGGTAGAGAGGTAGAGAGGAGAACCAATCCTTTATCAACATAAATACACAAAATATACAATATTACAGTGGTATATTTATTAATCAAGATTCACTATCTTGATCACGTTAATCAAGTGATTCTAATCAAGAGCTAGACTCTAAGTCAGGAAGACCATATTCAAGTTTCATCTCTTACACACGTTGACTGTGTGGCCCTGGGCAAATCACCTTAGTCTCTTAGTGCTCTAGGAAGATCCTTAAGCAGGAAATCTGCTTCAGTAGAGAGAGTGTTTCCTTATAGGGACTTCTCCATCTCAACTAAATTACAGGAAACAACAATAACAACAACAAATGCAGACTAGAAATTTAGAGAGGGGCAGATAGGATTGAATTGAATTAAGATGGTTGTCCTTATAGCATAGAATTACAGAATCTCAGTGAAGAAAAGGAGCTCAGCAGCATGTCATTCAATCATTCCTAACCAGGAATCCCTTTTCCTACATCCTTAACAAATGATAGTTCAGGTTCCGAAGTACCACTTCATACCTATAAGATTGGATAATATGACAGAAAAGAAAAATAAATGTTGAAGAGGATATGGGAAAATTGGGACACTAATGCACTGTCAGTGGAATTGTGAACCGATCCAATCTAAATGGAGGGTAATCTGGAACTATGCAATAAAACTGTGCATGTCCTTTGACCCAGAAATTACACTACTAGGTCTCTATCCCAAAGAGATAAAAAAATGCAAGGGAAGGACCTACTTGTATAAAAATATTTATAGCAGCTATTTTTGTCATTGGAAAGAATCAGAAGTTGAGGAAATGTCTAAACGTGGCATATGATTGTAATGAAATACAAATTTGCTATAAGAAATGACGACCAACAGATTTCAGAAAAACCTGGAAAGACTTATAAGAACTAACGTTGAGTGAGGTAAACAGAACTAGGAGAACACTGTACACAGTAGCCAGTAGCAGCAATACTATATGATGATTAACTGTGATTGACTTAGCTATTCTCGGCATACAACGATCCAAGACAATTCCAAAGGACTCATATTAAAAAATGTATCCATTTCCAGAGAAAGAGCTGATGGAGTGGGAATGCAGATCAAAGCATACTATTTTTTACTTTCTGTATTTTTTCATAGTTTTTCTCCTTTGGATCTGTGTCTCCTTTCACAATATGACAAGTATGATAATATGTTTTACATGATTGAACATGTATAACTTATATTAAATTGCTTACTGTCTCAGGGAACAGGAAGATGAGGGAAGGAGGAAATTTGAAACTCAAAAGAATTTTTTTTAAATGAATGTTTAAATTTGTCTTTATGTGTAATTGGGGGAAAATAGTTTTAAAGAAGTGATTATTCAGCCTCTGCTTAAAGATATCCAATGAGGAAGGAGCTCACTACCTTTTGAGGTCATTCATTATACTGTCGGACAGCTCTGGTTGTAAGAACCAGATAGATCCACCTGAATTCCCAGACCTAATTTTCTACATGCCTTCATGACAATTGCATTTCCCCAGGCCTCCAGGCTTAAAACCTCAATCATCTTTGTCTCTTTCCTCTTTCACTGTTCCCAGAATCCAATCAGTTGCTAAATTCTGTTGATTCTACTTTTGGCCGGGACTATTCCAATAGCTTGAAACAGGACTCTACATCCCAGGCTCTTGTTCTCACCCACCTATTTGTCTTTCATCAATCCCAATTTTCCTTTTTGCATGATCCTGGTTCTGTCAGATAGCCCTTCACATCCTTGAAGATAGCTATTTTCTTTACCCTGATACTTCTCTTCTCTAGGCTAAACATTCCTACTTCCTTCAATCAATTCTTGTATGACATGAAACCAAGACTCTTAGTTTACGTTCCCCTCCCACTGTGCTGAGGGGCAGGAAATGCCAGGTTGTTCTACAGATTAACTGAATACATATCTAGAAACCCCCTAAATTAGTTGCTTTTTTTCTGGAGTAGAAAAATACAAAGTTGCTTGATGGTGGCTCCCTTCTCTACTTCTCATTCCAAAATATGAGATCACTAATCCCACAGCAATAGCTGGAGAGATACAACTGTCCACTAAGGGTCTAGATAGGAAGAAGAACACAGGCTCCCAATAGAAATCTTGATCAGGAGAAAAATGTGGGGGAGGAAAGATGAGAAAAGAAAGGTGAATGTAGCATAGCATTTGGATGGATTAATGGGATGTGGGGAGAGTAAAAACCTGGAGATGCACAATCCAGTTTCAAGCTATAGAAATAATCCTGATCAAAAGTGGAATCAACAGAATTAAGCAACTGATTGAATTTGGGGAACAGTGAAAGAGGAAAGAGACAAAAACAATTGAGGTTTTAAGCCTGAAGGAATGGGGAAACGCAGTTGCCATGAATTCATATAGAAGATTAGACTTGGAAATACAGATGGAATTATCCAGCAGGCAGCAGGAAATACAGGTAGACCACAGTCCAGTGCTCCCCTCTAGGTGTCCTTTCTAGAGACAAGGCATGGAAAAGTAGCATGCTATAAAGGGATAATACCAGATTTGGAGTCAGAAGCTGGAATCTAGATGTGGTTCTGCTCTTTACTAACTGAGCTTAAGCAGGTTACTCTCTGAGACTCAGTCTTTCCCACTAAAAAAAAAAAACCAAAAAACCAGAAAGATTACTGATACACTCTACTACATAACCATAAAGTTATGGTGATAAGAAAGGGCTAGAGTAATGGGAATTTAGTTGGTTATCATTGACTGGCTTTGGCCAGAGTGGAAGGACAAAAATCTTAACCAGAGAATTTAGACATGGGACACTAGAGGAGTAGAAATTCTAAGAGCTGCTCCCCTGGACTTCATTTTCCTTATCTATAAAAAGGGGCATTTGGACTAGAAGATTGCACTCCCAATAGATAGATTTTAAAATTTGGAGACAGGAAGACCTGTTTGTAAATCCACTCTGGTTCTTGTTATAGGACCAAGGCAAGTCACATAACTAAAGCTCCAGTTTCCTCATCTATAAAATGGAAATAATAATAATAGCTATAGTAATTGCATTGCTCAGGCTCCCATGAGATAATGTATGGAAAGAAAGAAAGAATGAATAAGAAGCACTTGCCATGTACCAAATATCATATTAGGGGCTGAGGATACAAGAAAGAATTGTACCAGGCTCTACTCCCAAGAAGCTCCCCCTTTAATTGGAAGAGACAACACATAAAAGAAAGTGGGGATGCAGACTTGGTCTGTAGGTCAGATGATGGGGCCCTGAGCCCTAGGGATTGTGAGACCTCCTTACCAGAAGCAAGCAAGACAGTTGGTGACTCCCATCACATCCAAGTTGTGTTTGTATAGTCAAATCACTCTGTTTTAGAGAGATTGTTGTGGCTATGTTCCAGCTTTAAATAACACGATCCTCTTGCCTTTTACTGAAAAACCGGTTGCTAGAGCAAAGATTCAAACTGGGGTTGTGTGAAAGATGGGGGAGGGGGAGATGGCCTGGTGTGTCTGATTGGGAGACAAGGAGATAGGATTTAAATGGTTCAGCCTGCCTCCCCCAAGCTTCAGCACTTTCATGCTGGCTACTCGCTCTCCTCCCCTACTCCTTGTATTGACTTGCCAACATTATCAGGCAGGGTTCCCCTCCTGGAAGAACTCTGGCTGTCTGGGCTCATGGGCCTTGTTCATCACTGTCTAGGGATGGGCTTCTGAAGCTCGCAGTCTGAGGTCTGAGCCTCTGCACTGAGAGCCTTCCCATCTCCTCTCTGAGGTTCATGCCCCGCTTCCTTCCTTGGCCAGTGAGAGAGCCCCAGAGTGTTGGCAGCCCAGCCAGCGCTGGCAGGGATGGACGGGTCTATTTTCCAGCGACCTTGCCGGCAGGTGAGGCTCCATGTCTAGATGGGACCAATTAGTTGGCAAAGAGGCCGCTGTGCAGAACGGGCTTCCTGCTGACTATGGCAGCCCACGCACTCGCTGGTTCCCAGTTGGCCTCTTTGACTGCCTAGAAGGCTAGAGCAGGCAGGCAGCTGCTTTCTGTTGGTTGCAGAAGGGGGAGGAGGCTTCATCTCCCAGGATGCTGCTGCTGGATGCTTCCTCCTCATCTATCTGGGGGTGCTAATAGACCCCACCCATTTACCCCCTTTGTCCTTTGCGTGATACCCTCTAGATTTATATGTGAGTCATCATGATAGCTGGCACCTCTAAAATCCTTTTAAATGTATTTAAGTTAAATAAATAAAGCATCATTTCATTATAGCCTTGGACCTGCCCTGTGAGCATCATGTCCATTTTACATACAAGGAAACTGAAGCTGAGAGCAGTCCGATGGCTTCCCCAGGGTCTCCTAGCTGTCAAGTTTCTGAAGTCAGATCCACACACGATGCTGATGTTCTGATTCCCAAATACAGAGCTTTCCCCATGGGCCGGGGTGCCCATGACCTCATATTTCCTTAGAGACATATTCTGCTCATGCAACCTCCATATTCTACTCTTGCTTTTGAGGCCCCACTCTAAATTCCAGACTTACAATGAACCTTAGAGATCATCTACTCTGACCTTTTCACTTAGAGAAGAGGAAACCAAGGCTCAAGTAAAGACTAGGTTCCCTGCGACAGATCCAGGAAATGAATCCAGCTCTCTTACCCCCGGGTGACTCAGAGGTTTTTTTCCCTTGCACCCATCCTTCCTCCTGCAGGAAACCTTCCAGAAATACCTCAAGCCCACACTGATTTCCCCCCTCCTCTGAATCCTATGGCCCTCCCCTCACATCCTTCAGGTTTCTTCCTAGCTCAGCCTGCAATCCTAGGAGCCAACCACAGTAGAATTCTTCAGCACCATGGACAGAGAAGGCACTTGGCACAAAGCTAATAAGAAAAACTAAGAATTCTCTATGGCCAGATTTGAACTCAAATCTCCCTGCCTCCAAGCCCATGCTGTGTCCACAGAGCTGCCTGAGTCTGAAATGGAGGGGGGGCATTCTCTTGAGTCTTCTAAAGTTCAAAGTTCCTCCAGTTGATCCTTCCATGACATGGCCCCAGCACATGGGGAGCTTGAGATGCTTGCAGAGCATCCCGGTGGAGCTATCCATCAAACAGCTGGTGATGCCGGAAAGAGATTAAGGCTGGATTTGTACATGTGAGACATCCAGCTCTGACACTGCTCTCTGCACTTCCTACGTCCGCAGCCTCTAAGCCTTCTTGGCTTTCAGGGCCAAGAGAGTTGCATTAATCATTTATTCCTTCTTCAACATTAATTAATCACCTTCGGTGTGTAGTGCTCTGCACTGAGAGAGAAAAATTAGCTAACTGCCTCCATGTCACATCCCTTTGAGCCTCAGTTTCTTTATCTGTATTTAGATGCTTTGATTAAGGGCCTTTCCAACTAAAATCCTTTAATGATTGATAAGCTTTTGTTCTCTTTCTCAGTTTTTCTTTTTCTTTCTTCTTTATCTGATTTTTCATGTGCAGCAAGATAACTGTATAAATATATATACATATATTGGATTTAATATTTAACATGTATTGGACTATCTACCAGCTAGGGGAGCGGTGGGGGGGAAGGAGGGGAAAAGTTGAAACAGAAGGTTTTGCAAGGGTCAGTATTGGAAAAATTACCCATGCATATGCTTTGTAAATAAAACATTTTAATAAAAAATAAAATAAAACAAAAGAGATTGATGAGCAATCCTTTGAAGGTTTATAGACCTCAGTGTTTCTCTGCTGCAGCTGCAGCTGCTGCCTTAGTTTCCCTCTCTGAGAGGCAGGCTGACTCACACACCTGGCCTCTGAGCCATATTCCAGTTCTCTAACTGAATGTTCATAACCTGACTTCTGCCCCCCTTTCCAGCCTTCTTACACTTTCCTTCTCCTCCCCTTTCCTAATACTCTGCGATCCAGGGACAGCAGCCTCTTTGTTGATCCACAAACGAGATATTCCCTCTCTGGGCTCCAACAATTTCACTAGCTGTCCCCCATACACAGGGTTCTCTCTCTTCTCAGCTTCACCTCCCAGCTTTCCTGGCTTCCTTTGAATCCCATCTTCCAAATCCCACCACCTACAGGCAGCTTTCCCAATCTCTCTTGATTATAGTGCCTTCCTCATGCTTCCTCAATTTCTCCTGTGGCTAGCTTTTTCGGATGTAATTGTTTGCGTGATTGTGAGCTCCTTGTCAGCAGGAACCGTCTCCACGGTACCCAGCGTAGGAGATTGGTGACTGACTACATACCTCATCTCCCCTCAAACAGCAGCTCTCAGCTAGATGGGATCTAGGAGGGGATCAGACCCCAGGACAAATAACTAGGAAACAAGATATCGCACGATGAATACCTCAGGAGGAGACAAACAAGGCAGCGTGAGGTCTCGCTGAAAGATTTTGACTGACAGGGACATCAGGGAAGACTTCCTAAAAGAGGAAGCCTTACAGATGAGCTTAAAGGATGAGTCGGGATTCACCGGGTGATGAGTGGGAGTGAGGGTGAGTATTCCAAGTGCAGAGATCCAGACGAAGGGAGACAGCAACAATACACGTCAGAGGAGTCTGGGAGGAGTCCAGCTTGTCTGGAGCGTGCAGTGTATGTGGGTGATATGAGACCAAGCTGGGAAAGTAAGACAACCCCAGTGGTGGAGAGCCTTGAATGAAAAGAAAGTTTCACTTTCTTTGGTCAGCAACATGGAGCCACAGATGGGCCCTGATTACATATTCCTCCTCTCTTCCTGCTGCCATTGTATGGGGGCTCTCATCTGAGCTAAACAACACTTCTCTAGAATCCCTCTTTCATTCCCTTCTCTTCTCTGATTGGAGAAAAAAATCAGGTTACATGTTTAAGTGGGCATTCACATTGGTCTCTCAGGTAAGAGGAGGAAAAGCTCTCTAGCCCTGGTGTAGAGCTACCAGCCCGGGGAGCGGGGGAGGGGAGTGTCAAAGCAAACTGAGTTTATGGAATAGATTAGGAGGTTTCGTTTTCTACCCTCGCCCCTGGTTTGGATCAGGATTCATCTCAGACTTATTGAAGCGGAAATGATCTCAGTGACACGTAGTCCAGCCATCCTGAAGAAAGGTCCCCTCCACAATATGGTCATCTGGTCTCTGTTCGGACACTTCCAAGGAGGGGCGCTCACTACCTCTCCAGGCAGCCCTTTCTCTGTTTGACAGCTCCCACTGTCAGCTTTACCTCACATCTAGCCTGGCTCCCCGTCCTTCCCCTCCCAGCTCCAGCTCCTGCCCACTGGGGCCAAGCAGTACAAGGCTAATCTCTCTTCCTTGTGACAATCCTTCAAACACTTGAAGGCGGCTGCCATGTTCTCCCCTCAGTCTTTTTCTCTTAGGTTTCATTTATTCACACATCCAGTAGCCTTCCCCTGGTGTGCTGTTTCTGAATTGTTCTATTCTCTCGTTGCTTGTAAACAAACCCTAGAAAATGCTCTCTTGTGGTATGAAGTGTGTGGAAACAGGGGGATAAGGTAAAGGGGGGGGCGGGTGCTTGAAATGGGAGTCAGGATATGGTAACAGCACCTGCAGAGCAGGAGAGCAAGACCTGGAGGTAACCCAAGCAGACAAGGACCTGGGAGTTCCCAGGGACTCGGCACTTCAAGCAAAGATGGAGGCACCGGGGGAGCCTCGAAGAACTTGGCAGGTGACGGCAGTGAGAGGTCTGTCTTCAGGTGTCTGAAAAGCTGAGATGTGGAAAGTGGAAGATGTGCAAGTGTAATCTGCTTGGTTCCAGAGGGCAAACAGGGGAGCTCTGAGTGGAAGTTATTAAAAAGGTCAACTTATGATGTCAGCAGAAACTGGCCAACCGTGAGAGCTCCTCTAAATAGAATATCTGGGAAGGGAGAGGGTTCCCTCTTCTTGACAGCTCATAAAACCATAAACTCAGACCTGGACTTTAGAGAGATGATCTAGTCCAAATCCATCCCACTCCATTTTACAGAGGAGAAACTGACATCCAGAGATATAAAATGATTTTTTCCAAGGTCATATAAGTCATAAGTGGTAGAAACTCTGGATCTATGATTCCAGAGCCAGCGTTCCTTACACAATACCTCATCACCTCAATGAGAAGAGCTGGGTACCCTGGGAAACTGGTTCAATCTAATCCAAAGGTTCAACTTGGATTTTTTTGAGAACTGTACTAACATGGGGGGTTTCTATCCATTGCTACTTACAGCTAGGGAATCAGGCTCTGTCTCATGGTCACATGTGACTGCACCTTTCATTACTCTTTGCTGTGTAGGTTTCTAGGAGGTTAAATTTGGGTAATAATGACAAGAATAGCATTTAATACAGTGCTTTAAAGTACTTTCCCAAGTATCATCCCATTTGATCCTCTTGACAAGCCTGTGAGGTTAGAGATTATTATTATCTCTATTATTATTATTATCTCTATTTTACAGATAGGAAAACTGAGGCCCAGTGACTTCCCCATAATTACACAGTGTATAAATATCTGAGACAGGATTAGATACTCAAGTCTTGCTGATGTTGAGTCCAGCATGCTGTCCAAGTCACCATCTAGTTGTAAGGGTCCTTCCTGTTGAAACTCTGTCTAGCCTAGTGGCAGGCTTTTATGCTTTGAGTTTTCCCACTGATGCCTCAGTTTCCCTCCAAAGGCTAAGTCTCAGTGATGATAAAGGCTCACTAGGCATTGCTCCTGGGCTGTACTCATCTTCTTCCCTTAATCACCGGGTCTCAGCTGGATCTGCCAAGGATTAGACCATCTGGTTCAGCAAATGACACACCAAATCCATCTTAATTTTCCCACTGTGAAAACAACAACAAAGAATTAATGGAGATTGCAATGGATGAAGACTTCATAGCAGGAAATGTATTAAAAATCTGAACTTGCAGGGTCTAACTAAAAGGTTTGGGGCAAGGAGTAGAATTAAATCCCTCTCTGGCACTCAGTTTCCCCATCTGTAAGATTAAGGGGCTTGATTAGCTAAGCCTCACTAAACCTTTCAATCCCACAAGCCCATGGAAAGTGTTAGCTTCCATTTTTATTGCATTTTTAGAAATCCAAAACTTGTAATTTATAAAATTCATGAAGGGAGGGACCACAAGGACTCTATTAAGGGAAGTCTTCCAACTTCCTGGAGTAATTTAGGATTAAAGGCTGGAAGAGACCTTAGAGATTATCTAGTTCATCCTTTGAATTTTACAGATAAATAAACTGAGGCCTTAGAGAAGAGGATCATAGAGCTATGGTTGGAACGACTTTTAGTCCAACTCTTTCATTTTACAGATGAAGAAATTGAGGTCCAGAGAGGTGGAGCAATCTGAAGAAGGATCCAGCAAAGGAGACAGAGAAGGGAGAAGAAAACCAGGAGAGAGGGATGGCCTGAAAAACCTAGCAAAAAGAAGCAACAGGGTCCAAGGTTGATGACAGGCCAACATGAATGAGGATGGAGAAAAGGTCATTAGCTTTGGCAACGAAGAGATCATTGGTGACATTGGAGAGAGCAGTTTTGTTGGAATGATGAGGTCAGAGAATCCAGATTGGAAGGGGTTAAGAAGAGAGTGGGAGGAGAAAATGTGGAAGCACATAATATAAATGACCTTTTAAAGGAGTTTAGCTACAAAGGGCAGAAGAGACAGAGAATGACAGCTAGTAGGGATGGAAGAATCAAGTGAGGGGTTTTCTGGGTAGGGGAGACATAGGCATGTTTGTAAGCAATAGGAACAAGCTGGTAGAAGGAGAGATGGAAAGGAAGTGATGGAGTGGGGATGACAGAGAGAGGGGTCAATCTGTTGAAGGAGATGGAGTGTAATGAGATCACTTTAAGAATGATGGGGTCGGCTTGGTAAAGAGAAAGCCATTTCATCATGTGAGACAGAAGTGAAGGAGAACATAGTGACAGAGGACACTTGAGTGGTGGATGAGGGGGAGTCATGGTAAATGTCCTCAATTTTTTTTTTGTAAAATATAAGCAGGTCCTCAGCTGTGATGGGTGGGTGAAAGAGGAGGTATGGAAAGTTTGGGGTGGGGACAAGGAGGTTTGGAAGAGCCACTGTGGAGAGTGAGTTGGTAAGGGAGGTATAGGATTGCCTGGCGGCAGCAAGGGCCCATTTAAGGTTGTGTAACATAAATATGCAGGGTAGCAACCAGAATGGTTGCGTGGTTTTCTCTACCATTAAGCAGCAGATGTGTAGAAGGAAAGGCAGCAAATGGGAGGAGTGATCCAAGACTGAGGCTTGAATGGGTAATATAATAAGGAGACTAGGAACTCAAAATTGGAGAACAGTATAGAATTGAATTGGTTCACTAAGGAGTCAAGATGGGGAAAAGAGGAAAGAGTAGCCAGTGCAAGGGAGATGCCGGGGAGAACTAAGGGATTAAGGAACCAGAAGTCACTGGGCAGAAAGAGTTTTGGTTTTGTAGGGGAAGGCACAGGGACAGGTGAAAAGGCAATAGATTATGGTCACATAAGAGAATTTGGGAATTCTTGAACCATTTCTTGGTTATAGCAAGGTCAAGGTCAAGGGTATAAGCATCTTTGGGTGGCTGAAGTTGGATGGAGTTCATGGGAGGTAAGTAGGTCAAGGAATTGAGTAGTTAGGTTATTTGAGGGAAATTCACTAGGTTGAATGAAGTTCTTTGGGATGAGGGCAGAAGTTAAAGGGGAGAGAAAAATTGTGAGCCGGGTTCTGAACTCTTTTAGAAAAGAAGGGGAGTGACCTGAGAGTCTGTAGAAAGCATCTACTAGGATTTTTATTAGGTGGTGGATAGGAATAGCACGAACCACTAAGAAGGAGAGGTCACTGAATGGCGGAGGAAGGGAGAGAGCCTGAAAATGGTAATGGGGAGCAAAAAATGTTCCAATTCCCCTGTCTCAACCAGTGAGCCAAGGAGAATGATGGAAGGGCAGGCAGTACTGGAAACGGTGGCTAGGGAGGCTGGGCTAGGAGGGGGATTTCAGTTGTGAGTAAGAACTACTAGATGGAAGGTGTGGAAATGGGAAAATTTTCAGATGAAAGGAAGTTTTTGTCTTTGGAACAGACATTACACCGTGAAAGGGCTGGGTAAAAATAGGATGAAACCTTGGGGTGGGAGGGTTAAGAGGGATGGGAACGAGGAACTGGGTGGTAGTGAGCTGTGGAATAGGCTTTGGATGATGATTTACAGGCGTTCAGGATCGCTGGGATTTGAAAGCTATGACCCTTCATCTACTCCTTTATTAATAACGTTAAAAAGTCACAGACAACTCCAATAGCTTTCTGTAATCACCACTTGTCTTTCTAGATGTTCGCCAATTATCTCCTTAATGATTTGTTCTAAAGTTTTCCTAGAAATCAAAGTCAAACTCACCGGTTTCAAATTTGCAGACTATTCTCTTTCCTTTTTTTTTTTTTTTTTTTTGACAATCAAGACAACATTTGACCTTTTCCAATCTTGTGACTTCTTCTATTTTCTATGACCTTTCAAATATCACTGGTGGGGGCTCAGCAATGACCTCCATCGGTTCTTTCAGCATCCGAAGATGTCATTCATGTAGGGAAGGAGACTTGAATTCATCAAGGGTAGAAAGAGGTTCTCTTACACCTCCTTCTTTTTCTTGGGATCACCTCATCAACCTTTGTTGTTTTGTCTTTTCCCTGTAAAGGCTACCCTTCTTGGCAGAGAAAACAAGCAAAATCAAAGTTGAGCTTTGTTTTCATTTAGGTACAATCAGCCCCATTGGCCCTGAGGAATACTCCCATTCTCCTTGCACTCTCCTCTCTCCTTCAATGTAGCTTTTGAATCCCTTTTGGCTACCTTCAGCTTCTTCCCTCATCAGCCTTAGCTCATTCTGAACCTTAGCACTAGACAACATTTCCCCAAATCCATGCCCCGAACTTATAGCCAATTCCGTTACCTGTACTGGCTTCCATTTCTGTTTTTTATAATCTCAGTTGGTTAGTGATGTCTCTGTGTAGCCACATCAATCTTTCCAGACGACTCTCATTTTTTCCTCTTCACTGGAATTGTTTCCCTCTGTGTCTCTGCAATTTCAATCTCTTCCTACTCCTTGACGAACTTCCCCTATAGAATATCCGTCCATAGTATTCTACTTATCTTTCCTCGGAACATTTGAAATTTACTCTCTTGAAGTCTAGCGACAAAAGCTCACCCTTTCAATCACCCACCTACTCTAATCTTTGATTGCCCTTTGATTACATCCTTCCTGGTGGGCTATAAACATGCCTAAATGTCTCCCTCCCAACCTTAAAAAACCTTTATTTGATCCTGCCTTTCCCTCAACCTATAGGTCTTCCTTTGACAGCAACACTCCTAGAAAACCACGTCCTGTCTATTACTCTTCCCTTCACTTCCTCCCTTCTCATGTCCTCCTCGATTCTTTGAAATTTGGCTTCCAGGCTCATTCACCACTTGACAGAAACTATCTTCTCCAAGGTCACCAATGATCTCTCTCTGTGTCTCTGTGTCTCTCTATCTCTGCCTTTTTCCTTGTCTCAGTCTTTCAGTCTCTGTCTGTCTCTATCTCTGTCTCTCTGGTTTTCTCCTTCTCTGTCTCTGTGTCTCTGTCTGTCTCTGTCTCTTTGTTGGTCTCTCAGTCTCTGTCTCTGTCTCTCTCTTTCTCTGTCTCCTCTCTTTCTGTTTCTCTCTGTCTGCCTCTCTGTCTCTCTCTCCCCCCTGTCCCCAGCTAAATCCAATTCTGTTTTCCTTTGCCCTATCTTTGCCCTTAAACACTGCTGATCAACCCCTCCTCCTATAAAATGATCTTATGTTTTGTGTTTGTTTCCCTTCATCCATGTTATCTTCCCAATGGAAGGAAAACTCCCTGAAGATGGGACTTTCACTCTTTGGTCTCTGGGTCTTCAGAGTCTAGCATAACGTTTGGTGCCATGGTAACTGCTCTATAAAAACTTGTTAAATTGGATTGAATGACGCCATTCCTGCAGGGCCATGTCCCACTCTGGGGTTTACCTGCCTTCAGACCTGATGTACCTGCCCTCACATACTTCTCTCTGTGCATAAACATTGGTTTCCTTTTCTCCCTTATTGGAATTTCTTCTTTTTGATGAATTAGAATTTCATTCTGGAGGAAAACTTCCTGCTTCTCTGGGCTGTCTTGCCATATAGAATTTTAGCCTTCAGGATCCTGCTTATCATTTATGTGAACTGTCAGTCTCAGTTTCCTCTTCCGTAAAATGGGGATAACAATTTTCATACCACCTGTCATAGTACATTTAGAGCAAGAAAGGACTTTAGAAAAGACCTAGTCTGGCCCTTTCATTTTACAGATGAGATCCTGTTTGGAGCTGTTAGCAGAAAGGCTGGTAGGACATGTCTACTCAGGGACGCAGCCCAAATTCTGAGAGCAATCATTGAGTGACAATGTGCTGGAATAGATAGAGTATTCTTAGACTCAGAAAGACCGGGTTCAAATCTGTTTCAGCCACCCACTGGCCATTGAATAAGTTATTTACGTCAAAAGTCTCTAATATCGTCAACCCTTGGAGCCGAGGACCCTAAGGATTTGGTGTCTCATTCACGGTCACACAAGGAAATATCCGAGGCAGGATTTGAACCCAAGTCTTTTAATTCCAATACTCTTATCTATTGTTCATATTGCCTCTGATTAATTTCATCGTTACCTTGAGGAAATGCTTTGTAAATTGAAAAGTGTTGCATAAATATTAGTGTTATGGGCATGGAGAGTAAAGTCTCCAGGGCTTCATTTCCCATGATTCATGGCAATGAGAAATCACTGTTCACTGGGAGAAATTCCATTTCCCGAGAGACAATCTGTCTGGTGGGAGGATTGGTATGACCAGGTGAAACACGAGATTGCTAGGGAGTCTCCAGGGAGTCAGGATGTTTAAAAAGCAGGATTTCCAGAGGCAGGGAGAATGCCGGGTTGGGCATGAATTCCATTATTCGCCATCAGACTGAAAGAGGAGAGAAAGTAATTCCCTAATGTAGGAATCCTGGTGGAATCAGAAACCTGGAGAGGCTTCTGTTGGCTTTATCAGCCACAGGGCATTCAACCCCAAACTTTAAGAATAATTTGGAATACAACTGTATTCCTCTCATATTGCAAATATTTCTCAAAAACCAAACGAAAGAGAGACTTAAAGGGGCTCCTTTGCATCTCTACAATTCTGGGTATAGCTAGGTCCTAACTAGTTATATTTCCTGATTATTTTCTCCTTACATTATCTTCGGATCTTAATTGAATTCTTTGCTATTGAAGGCCCTTTCCCCTTCTGACCTGCCCTCCAATGGGTGTTCTAGCTCACTGATGTCCTTCCTAAAATGGGGCAGAAAGAATGGCATCTTTATTCCAGATGTGGTCTGAGAAGGGTAGAGAGCAGCAGGATTCTCCCCTGTCACTTTCTGGGTATACCCTCAACCTAGAGTGCCTACCTACCTGCCTTTGGTCGCCCTGGATTGAGTACTGGTACTCTTTTTTTTTAACTAAAGCTTTTATTTTCAAAATATATACATGGATAATTTTCAACATTTACCCCACAAAACCCTTTGTTCTAATTTTTCCCTCCCTTCCCTCCACCTCCTCCCAAGTCAGCAAGTGATCCAGTATATGTTAAACGTGTGCAATTCCTCTCTATATATTTATACAATTATTTTGCTGCACAAGAAAAATCAGATAAAAAAGAAAAAAAAATGAGAGAAAACAAAAAAAAAAACAAGAAAACAACAACAAAAAGTGAAAATCTTATGCTGTGTTCCACTTAGTCCCCCCAGTCCTCTCTCTGGGTGCAGATGGCTCTCTTCATCACAAGATCATTAGAACTGGTCTGAATCATCTCATTGTTGAAGAGAGCCATGTCTATCAGAATTGATCATCGTATAATCTTGTTGTTGCCGTGTACAATGATCTCCTGATCCTGCTCACTTCACTCAGCATCACTTCATGTCAGTCTCTCCAGGCTGCCCTGAAATCCTCCTGTTGGTCATTTCTTACAGAGCAATAATATTCCATGACATTCATATATAATATTGTTTTATGAATTTATTGAATTGTATTATGTATATGTATATATGAACTATGAATTATATTATGAACTTAACAGCCATTCTCCAGCTGAGGGGCATCCACTCAGTTTCTAGTTTCTTGCCACTACAAAGAGGGCTGCCACAAACATTTTTGTCCATGCCAGTCTCTTTCCCTCCTTTAAGATCTCTTTGAGAGGACTGGCGAGACTTACATGAACTGATGCTAAGTGAAATGAGCAGAACCAGGAGATCATTATACACTTCGACAACGATATTGTATGAGGATGTATTCTGATGGAAGTGGATTTCTTTGACAAAGAGACCTAACTCAGTTTCAATTGATAAATGACGGACAAAAGCAGCTACACCCAAAGAAAGAACACTGGGAAACGAATGTGAACTATCTGCATTTTTGTTTTTCTTCCCGGGTTATTTATACCTTTGGAATCCAATTCTCCCTATGCAACAAGAGAACTGTTCGGTTCTGCAAACATATATTGTATCTAGGATATACTGCAACATATCCAACATATAAAGGACTGCTTGCCATCTAGGGGAGGGGGTGGAGGGAGGGAGGGGAAAAAATTGGAACAGAAATGAGTGCAAAGGATAATGTTGTAAAAAAAAAATTACCCTGGCATGGATTCTGTCAATATAAAGTAATTATTAAATAAAAAATTTAAAAAAAGATCTCTTTGGGATACAGTCCAATTGTGACACTGCTGGGTCAAAGTTTGCACCGTCTGATAGCCCTTTGGGCATAGTTCCAAATTGCCCTCCAGAATGGTTGAATCGGTTCACAACTCCACCAACAATGCATTAGTGTCCCAGTCTTCCCACAACCCCTCCAACATTTGTCATTATCTTTTCATGTCATCTTAGCCAATCTGAGAGGTGTGTAGAGGAGTACTGGTACTCTTCTTCAGAGTTGCTCAGATTTCTGAGGCTCCTCACTTCTTTGGTTCTCTAACGTCCATCCAAGTTGAGAGAGGCCTATGGCCATTACAGAGAGCCAACGACTTGGGCACTCAGAGAGATTTGATTTTCTCCCAGAAGTCAGAGCAAGGAACAACAGGGAAATGTCACAAAAAATTGAATTTCAGAGTCAAGAGAAAATTTCTGCCATTTGAACTCTCCATCAACACAATGGGCAACCTTGGGAGGGAATGGGTTCCCTGGGAGTGCAGGTCTGCCCAGGGCAGCTGGATGGTCACTGCTAGGACTAATGTATTAAGAATTCCTTTTTTGAGGTGCAGATTGGACTGGACCTCCAAAGAGACCCTTCTCAGCTCTGAATTCTGTGACCTATTTAGAAGCAGTCCAGTAAAGAGACTGGCAAGGAGGGGTGAAGATGCCCGCCTCTTTCCTGGAAGTGGTGCGAAGAGGCAATGATTCACAAAGCGGGCAATGGGCAGCGGCAACGTAATGTGTGCAGACGGGTTCCTGCTCTCGGCTGGACATTAAGCTCGGAAGGTGGGCGGGGGCTGGCCCCCACAGCCGGCCTGATCTGATTACTCTGAGTTAGCGCCTCACAGCACCAGGGGCTCACAGGCAGGAATTGGATCAGTGTCCCTAATAAGGAGAAAAAAACCTGTGCTTCTACCCGTACACACTATATGTATTCTTAAAGCCTCCTCACTGCCCCATTATCTCCAATGAACCATGGAAGAGATGCTGGTTCCTTCCTAGATGCCTGAAAATCTAATTCAGGGGAAACAAAGACTGGCTACCAGAGTCAGAGATCTCTGATCTTTACTAACTGTGTGATCTTAAAGGAGTCATTTAACTTCTCTGGGTCTCTGCAAAATGAAGGGATCAATTTAGATGGCTTCTGAGATATCCTTCTGTTCTAGAGCAGCAGTTTTATGTCCACTCTGGGCCTCAGTTTTCTCGTCTGTAAGATGAGAGAGTTGAGCTAGATGACTTCTGGGGGCCCTTCTAGTCCCTCCCTTTCTTCAAGCCTTTTCCCACTGACCCTGTAAGATCAACCCACTACAATCCATTCATAGTCTTGGGGGAAGGGAAAAGAAGGAAGGAAAGAACAGAGGAAGAAAGTGAGGAAGGGAAAGAGGAAGGAAAGAGGGAGGAAGGGAGGAAGGAAAGGACACAGAGAGATGCTGGGATTTGGAAGATTGGAAGGAAAGAAGAAAGAAGGAGGGAAGAAGGAAGGAAAAGAGGGAGGAAGAAAGTAGGAAGAAAAGGAGGGAGAGAATTGCTGGGTTATGAATCTCTTTAAATGCCAAATATAAGACTTTCTATTTGATTCTAGCTATAATAAGAAAGGTCAGAGTCTAGGGGGTGCGAGGCTATCTTTACCTATGTCCCCCAGTCACAAGGGCTTGTATGTGTCTTCCTGTGTGGATCTGGAGCTCCCTGAGGGCAGGCTTTGTCTTCCTCAATGTCTCTAGGGCTTAGCACAGGGACTGGCACATGGGCAATGTTTCACAAAGACCTGGTGCCTGGCTTTCGCTGCTCCCCCTCCTTTTCTCTTTCCTCCTGACTCAGGGATTTTCCAGCTGAGGCTTTTACCTGGGCCCGAGCGAGGATGCATTCACTCACAAATCACCTTTCCAAGCAGTCGGGTCAAAGATAATCATAGTAACAGTAACATTTACAAAGCACTTTAGGATCCCAAGTGCTCTCCATGCATTATCTCATTATCAAACCTGTTGGCAGGGCAGCTGGATGCTCTCTTCTCATCTTCTTGCTAATGTTTAATTTAAATTCCCTCTTAACCATTTCTTCCCCTCTGGCTCTTCTAGACAGAAGAACATGTAGTCCAAGTTTGGGGCTCACTCTCCCACAGGAGTAGCAAGGGAAGGTTCCCCATAAGTCCTCCTCCTCCCTATGATTCACTAACATCTAACCAATGGCCACAAATTAGCTTTTACAAAGGGGTATTTAAAAACACACACAAAACAACAACAACCACAACAAAGAGGTATTTGCTGAGAAGGCATAGCAAGGACTAAAGTTTGACAATGCTCCCTCATAAGATGGTGTTCTGCCCCCTCCACATACTCACTTGGTCCATGAGAAGAAGAGACGATCACCAGAAAACATCCCCACCTCCAAGGCAAACCCGATAAACTTTGGATAGAAAACACCGTCTGCATCCAAAAGGAGAACGATGGAGATTGGATGTAAATCAACAAACTATGTTCGCTTCTATTTTCCGTTTTGTTTTTCTCTCCTATGATTTTTTCCCTTTTGTTCTGATTTTTCTCTCTCAAAGGGATTCATAAAAAAGTACGTATTAAGGGGCAGCTAGGGGGTGCTGGGGATAGAGCACCAGGCCTGAAGTCAGGAGGATCTGAGTTCAAATGTGATCTCGACACTTAAGCCAATGTCTTGGCTTTGTGACATTGGGCAAGTCATTTAACCCCAATTGCCTCAGGGGAAAAAAAGTATTAAAAAGTTAATATACATGTAAAAAAAAGCCCAAAATATTCCTACCCGAACCCCTCCCTTCCTGCAGTCCTCTCCAAGATCACTTCTGGGTGTGGTGTGCCTGACACACAAACCCTTTGCTCAGCAGGGCCGGCTCCTTTCTGGACTGGGTCACTTAGCCTTATTGCTGCCAACAGGATCTGTTACTGGCTCCAGAGAATGAACCTCACTTGGCTCTTCCCACTCTTCAAAGCTCACAAGGTTATAAGATGCTCCAGCTACTCATTCATGTAAGAGAAAGGAAAAAAAATAAACACAAGCTACAAGAGAAACAGACACCATGTCTTCAAGGACACGTGGCAACCAGGTAGGAGAGAGATCCCTGTGCCCCGCCTCCATCTGGACTCACAGAAGGCTGTGCTTCAATCACTATCAGGGAAGCAAGTGAGGGTTCATCTGCTCAAAGAGTTCTCTGTCCACAAAATTCCATGTGACTCAGTTTCCTTATTGGTAAAAAAAAAGAAAGAAAGAAAAAAGGATTGTTGTGAAGACCAAACCAGATAATATGTAAAAATGCTTCACAAACCTTCAAGCACTATATAAATGCTAGCTATAACTACTGTTATGTACGGTGCTTTGTGGACCTTAAGATGCTATATAAATATAGCTATTATTATTATTCTAAGCTCCCTGAGCTCTAAGACTCTCTTCTCCATCCATTTAAGCTTCCCAGAATCACTAACTCCAGAGCTGAATGGCACCCTTGTCCAGCTCTTCAGTTTTATTGAGGAGGAAAGTGAAGTCCCGCGGGGAAGGAGGTGGCCCACAGCCGTACAAGGAGGCGAATCCGGGTCCTCTGGACCCAGCTGAACCCTTTCCCCTGCATCCTGTTGCCTCTCATCCAATTCAAGATTCATTCTTCCTTAGATTTTATGATTCATCGATTTTGTGTTCTACAGTTTGATTTCACGGATCCTGCTTACATTAGGCATTTCAATAGACAGAGGAGGAGGGGCTTGGCAACGGACCCCAGGGAGCAGCGACGGGAGACCCCGACAGAAAAACCGTCGGTCAACCTTCTTCGAGTCCCTTTGTTCCGGGACTGGACTTTGATGGACTCGGTCACATTAGGCGCTAATTTTCAAACCCTACAGGGAGCCGAGTGGTCCGTGGGGAAGAGGAGGAGCCAGGATGCGGGAGACAGATGCACTAGCCTCCCTTGGTTCCATGCCAGGGCCCCCACCTTCCCCTCCTCGCAGGGGACCGTCTGGCTCTGTCTGGTGGGATGGGAAGTGACATTAGATCAGAAGAATTCATAAGTAGCCAATGTTTTCTCGCAGAAACTCGCATTAATTTTTAAAATTGGGCTACATCACCTCGCCCCAAACACATGAGAAATGGTGCCTTTGTTTCTAATAAATATTTTTTAGATTAAGTATTTGTAACAGGATCAATTATTCATCTCCATATATGGAAGATGCATAATTTGTAATAAAATGCAGAAAGGTTTCTAATTTTTCTCTACAACAAATGAAATTGAATTTTTGACTAATACATGAATAAATTGACTCTAATTCCTTTCTGTCAGGGCACCCGGGCTTCTGTTCCGTATAAATCTCCTGCTTTATAGATGTTTTCGAAAAATTAATCTCAAATATTTAAGGATCAGAGTAAATCTTGGTAACGCCTTGTGTTTTCGGGACCCCATTCGTACGGGCTGGCGGCCCCGTATTTCCCCCTTGAATCATAGGGGTTGTGTGGGCCGGATGTGGCTCCATAAACATTTACAAATGTGAATAATTTACAGCGCCCAGATTTGGTTACAATACCAGAGGAGTCGCCCCGCTCATTAACACGGCGCCCACCGGGGCAGCAGCTCACTCCCGGCTTTCTGTCACCCTCGCTTTCCCATCATGCCTTGAGTTGGGAGTGAGAAAAGTCACAGACTCAGGTCTCTCCCTCAGTGGGCATCTGGACCAGGGGGTGGAGGTTGGCAGGGATCAGGGCAAAGGCAGCAGCAGGACAAGGTTAAGCTGGCTGCCCGTGGCCAGGGAAGGAGCGGGATCTGCACTGAGCCGAGAAAGTGGACCCATCTGGAATACTTTCAGGATGGCTGGGGAGGCTTCCAAGCTCGAAGGGAGAGAGACTTATGGCCCAAGAGATGGAGGACCGCAGGGAGAAGAATACACTTCTGTCCTGGAGATGTGCACCAAGGACTTCCGGAGCCAGGTTGGCTAGGGAGGCAGTAAGTGACCACCCGTGTCAGAGCAGGCTTCCTCATGGTGAGGGGCGTCCCTGCCTCGGGAGATGGAGCGCTCCCCTTCCTCGGAGGTTTCCGGGCAGAGGAAACTGTTGTGGAGGACGTCAGACCAGGGCGAAGAGTCCATTAAGGGGTGACTTGGGATGCTAAACGGAGGGCCCTGCCAACTCTCAGATGCTGCGATCATCCCTCCAGATAATGCAGGTTCCTCGAGGGCAGGGGCTGAATGGGATGGTCAGCCCTGGGCCAGGGCAAGGTTCAGAGCAGGTGATTAATAAAGGCTTGTTTGTTCATTGATCTACTGATTGCTTATGACAATACTATACACGTGAGGAAAGGAAAGGAAAGGTAATGAGAGATTCATCCACCAGACCGGCCAAACGCGTCTGAATGGAGCTCGTCTGAGGGCCAACCTCAAGCCGAGAGCACGGCAGGGGCAAAGTGTGTATATTACACTGTGGGAAACTGAGGCCCAGATAAAGAAAATCCCATAACTAATAATTCCAATTTAGGCCCAGATCATCTGACATCAAGTTCAGCTTCTTCCAATTTTTCAAGATCTGATATCTCCTGTTCTAAGGCCCTCCCAGCTCTGATATTCCATGTTCCAGATTCACTCCCAGTGTGAATTCTCTGAATTAAGGCCCCTCCAAAGTCTGACATTTTTTGTTCTAAGACCCCTCCCACCTCTGACATTCCACATTCTAGACTCTCTCCCAGCCCTGACATTCTCTGTGCTAAGATCTCTCCCGGTTCTAGCATTCCCTACTCTAAGGCCCTTCCTGCCTCTAACAGTCCATGTTTTAGGGCCCCTCCCACCTCTGGCATTCTCTGTCCCAGGGCCTGCCTTGTAGGTATTTTGCTCCTGAAGGCTGGAGAACAGTCACAAGGGCCAAAGCTTTGTTCTGGAACTTGGAGAGCTGGGTCCCAGTCTGGCTGGGCAGGGCTTGTTGTGGGCCTCGGGGCAGGGCCCCAGCCCCCTGTGACTCACTGCTCGGGAAGGAGTGATCAAATCCCCATCATTTCCTCAGGAGAGTCAGGTTCCCCCTGTGCCCTCCCCTTTCCTGTGACTTCCCAAGCCCCCAAACCTCCCGGCTGCTCCCGCTGCCACCTCCAAGTGGGAAAGGATGGAGCGTTCATCAGGCCTCACGGACCAGGTCCTGGGGAAGGGCTTAGAAATCCTAGAAGGAAACGGCCTGAGATCCCGAGCCGGTTCCTCATTTCTCCCCCAGCCCCTCGACTGTTCCACCTCGCCCAAGCGCTCCCTGACCTTCGCCCCCACTTTTTCATCTTTCTTCTGGGGGAGAAGCTCCTCGAGGCAGGGATTACTTTTTTTTTAGATTTGCACATCCAGCCCTATTCCCCGGCACATTGTGCGTAATTTAATAAGGGCTTTCCCCTTTATTCCCTTTCCCCAGTCATTAACATTCAGTCATTTTAGGTCCCGACTCCTCTCAGAGCCTCAGTTTCCCCCAGTGTGTCACTAACAGAACTAAGTACCCTCAGCCCCAGGTTATGAAGAGGGAAGAAAACCCAGAGCAGGAGGCCCCGGACGCTTGTGATTAGCCTGCTTCAGAGCCAGGAGGGACGCTCGGGCCCCATTTGCATCCTCATGACACAAGTCTGTCCTTGGGGACCGCGACTCCCCGGGAAGCGGGACAGATGTGAAGTCTTCATCATTTTTATGGAAGACCCGAGGGGCAGCTCAGGGATTGCCTGATTACCCAGCAGCAGCTGCTGGGGGCAGAGGTGCTGATTTTCTCTGACGCTCAAAGCTGTCGAAGCAGGCACGCATCCAGGCAGGAGCCAGACACGCGTGTGGACGGCCCGGCCCCGGGGGGTCTCAGAGCGCTGAGAGGCCCTTCTCTGCACGCCCATGACCGCCTCCTCCGAGAAGTCCTTCCTGCCCTCTGGAAGGGATCCCTCCTGCCTCAGCTTCTCAGGGTTCCAGACCCTCCCCCTTCCTCCGGTCTCAGTCACTGTGACCACACTGGCCACCCCCAAGCCCGGCCTCCTCGTCCTCCTCCCCTCCACCTCCTGCTTCCTTCAAGACTCACTCTCCAGACCCTCCCGTTGCCCTCACCGACCAAGACCTTCCCCTTTCAGACTACTGCCCCTTTACCCAGCATGACTTGGATGAAGAAGGTGAGCTCCTGAAGCTCAGGGTCAAGTGTTCCCCCCTCCCCCCGGCCTTAGCACGGGCCGGGCACATTGTGGGTGGTTGGCAAATGGCCCAACTGCCCGGCGCCAGAACGAACCAGCCCAATTCCTAGACTTGTGGACGTTCGGCTCCTCTCAAAGACCCCCAGGAGACCCCTTTTCCCCTCCATTTCTGCCCTGGCCAGAGCTTGGAGCCAGGGCTAGGAGCCAGCTCTTCCAATGGCTCTGTGTGAGCTCTGCAGCCCCCCATGTCTTCAAGTGGGAGGGCAACGGAAGGGACGATGCTCGGAGCTGAGCGAGGCCTTGAACGCAGACAAATAGAGGAAGGGGGAGGTGGAGGAAGCAAAACACGGACTCTCAGAGCTCAGAGGGGCAGAATATCCGGTGAGAGGAGACAAGAATATGGGCTGTCAGGGCTAGGAGAAGCCTGAGAACAGGGGATGTCAGAGCAGGGAGGGGCCTTAGAACAGGGAACGTCGGAGTTAGGAAGGGCTTTAGAACATGGGGTGTCAGAGGGAGGGATCAGAGCATAGAACAGCAGGACTGGGAATGGTCATCAGAACAGAATGCTCTAGAGTTACAAAGGACCTTATTTCTAGGCCACGTCTTGATCCAGTTTGCACATGTACAGAGATGAGAGTCTCCCTAGAGATAAGAGCAGGGACCTCAATATTTTGCCAAATCGGGCCGAGTCCAAGCCTCCCCAGCTCACTGTGTGTAGCCGCCTCTTGATCCCAAACCTCAGAACAGACCACGCTTCCCATCCCAGCCCCCCTTGCCCTCCCCCACTTCTCCCCTGCAGCTCTTAGCACCGGACCTGGGCACAGGAAGGGCCATGACCTCCATCCCGAGGGAAGTGGATCCCTCTCTTCCATCCCTCAACTTTCCAGCCCCTGTTAGGAGCAGAATCATCAGCTAAGCATGGCCACGGCCTCTGGAAAGGCTCCCCACCAGCCCCATCCCTTCTCCATCCCCTCCCAGCCCTGTCGCCTCCAGTCCGAACACCTGCCACGTCACTGCTCCCTCTTTTGCGTTGTTGCCATTTGAATTTAAGATTCTTGAGGGAAGAGACTGGGCTTTTTCTCTATCTGGGGGCCACAATTTAGAAAGAACATTCACCGCTCCATCACTCAACACGTATTTCTTAAACACCTACTGGGCGCCGGCCATTATGTTAAGCACCTGTCGTCAAGGAGCTCACATCCTAACGGGGAAGGCAACATATTTAAACCAATATGAACAAACAAGATATAGGCGAAACGAATTGGACATGCTCAATGGAGGGAAGGCAGGAGTCAGGAAAGGCTCCTCACAGAAGGGATGTGTGACCTCAGGGAAGTCACTTAACCCTGTTCCCTCAATTTCCTCATCTGCAAAATGAGCTGGAGAAGGAAATGGTCAGCCACACCAGTATGTTTTTAATTGAAGCTTTTTATTTTCCAAACATATGCATGGAAAGTTTTTCACCCTTGACCTTTGAAAAACCTTGTGTTCCAATTTCCTCTTTTCCCCCTGCCCCTTCCCCTAGACGGCAAGTAATCCAAGATATGTTAAATATATTGAAATATATGTTAAATCCAATATATGTAAACATATTTGTACATTTATCTTGTTGCATAAGAAGAATCAGATCAAAAAGGAAAAAAAAAAGTAAGAAAACAAAATGCAAGCGAACAACAAAAAGAGCGAAAATACGATTTTGTGATCCACCCTCAGTTCCCACAACCTTTTCTCTGGATGCAAATGGATCATTGGGACTGGCCTGAAGTGTCTCAGTGCTGAGAAGAGCCACGTCCATCAGAATCGATCATCATATAATCTTGCCATTGCCGGCCACACTAGTGTCTTTGCCATGAAGACCCCAAATGAGGTCACAAAGAGTCAGGCGTGATCAAGATGACTAAACAGCAGCAACAATGCATGACTTCTAATGGCAGTACCAAGGGACCACTGAGCCAAGCATCCCTCCCTCCATTTGTCCATCCCTCTATCCCTCCTTCTCTCCCTCCCTTCATCCGTCCCTCCCTCCATTTGTCCATCCCTCTATCCCTCCTTCTCTCCCTCCCTCCATTTGTCCATCCCTCTATCCCTCCTTCTCTCCCTCCCTTCATCCGTCCCTCCCTCCATTTGTCCATCCCTCTATCCCTCCTTCTCTCCCTCCCTCCATTTGTCCACCCTTCTATCCCTCCTTCTCTCCCTCTCTTCATCCGTCCCTCCCTCCATTTGTCCATCCCTCTATCCCTCCTTCTCTCCTCCCTCCCTCCATTTGTCCATCCCTCTATCCCTCGTTCTCTCCCTCCCTTCATCCATCCATCCCGCCATTTGTCCATCCCTCTATCCCTTCTTCTCTCCCTCCCTTCATCCGTCCCTCCCTATATTTGTCCATCCCTCTATCCCTCCTTCTCTCCCTCCCTCCATTTGTCCATCCCTCTATCCCTCCTTCTCTCCCTCCCTTCATCCATCCCTCCCTCCATTTGTCCATCCCTCTACACCTCCCTCCCTCCCTCTGTCCATCCGTCTTTCCATCCATAGGAAAACCCAGAAACATAGAGTGAGTTGCCCAGGATCAAAAGGAGCCCAGAAGGAGGAAGATTCTGGTTTTTCTAAGGACTGGTTAGCCATGAGAGAAAGAATCGACGCACCCCCCCCCGGGTGTGAATAACAGAAGAGTCTGTCTTCTCAGTTCCAACCCGAGCCTTGGCAAGCGAGGCTCCAGAGATATAATGGGCACCTGAAATGTGCCAACCAATACATCATTTGGCCACGAGAGCCCTTCTCGGGAGCAAATGAGATAATGCCGACGGCTGCGGATGGGTGGACGGGACGATGACAGCTAGCATTTGCCCATCACCAGAGCCGGCCCTCCCACCGCCACCTAAGGCCCTGGCTGCGTGGGAGGGTGTGTGTGCGGGTGTGTGCGGCTGCTGGGGTGCGTGTGGCAGCCTCGTTGTATTTATAGCTGTGGAGCCGCGGAGCTTTACAAATCTGTGCAGCTTTCTGAGCACAAGCAGAAGGCGGGGAGGGTGCAGGGAGAGGGTGGGACATTTGGAGAGCTTAATGCTCTGGGTGTGTCCCTGTGTATGTAAAAGGCTGTGTGGTTATGGAACCAATGGTGTGGCTGAGAGGGCTGAGGGTTGTTTATACACATCACTGTGCTTAGCTGCTTGTCTCACAGGCGTGAAGAGGAGGGTGTGTGTGTGTGTGTGTGTGTGTGTGTGTGTGCACGTGTGAAGGAGAAGGATGTCTCCAGCAGCTGACAGGCCATTCCCTGTCTCTCTTCCATATGGATCTCCCTAGAAATAGCTTTAATTAAGAAAGGAGTCATTAGATACACCCCCTGAACGTGTGGGCCCCTGTTCTACAACATCGAGAATTAGTCCGACAAGCAGGATTAACAGGCAGGAGATAAGGAGGCCAGAGACTAAGAAGGGAAGGGAGAGAAAGAGAAGGAGGAGGAGCAAAGCAAGGAAGAGTAAGGAAGGGACAGGAGGAGAGAAGGAAAAAGACAGAAGGAGATGGAGGAAGAAAGAAGAGGAGAGAAGGAAGAGCGAGAGAAAGCAGAAGGGGAAAGGAGAGGGGAGAAGGAAGAAGACAGAAGGGAAAGGAAAGGAGGAAGAAAAAAAAGCAACGTGAAAAAGAAAGATGGGGAAGAAAAAGAAGGAAGCAAGGGAGGAAAAGGGGAAGATGTGGAAAAAGAAAAGAAATGAGGGGAAAGGAAGAGAAGGTTGGGCTTTAGACTCAGCCTCTACACAAATGTCATTTTCTGTCTCCTTAAGGAGCTCGGTCCCTGCTGTACAATGTCAGGGTTCAAACACTCATTTTGCCACTGACTCACTCTTGACAAATCCCCTCCCCATTCCAAGCCTCTATTTCCTTCTCTGGGAAAGGCAGAAAATACTCACTGGACGCCCATCTCCCTCCCAGGGTTGCTATAAAGCTTGTAGTCCTGGAGAAATGAGACGGGTGATTATTACATTCTCCTGCCATATTCAAGTGTCCTACAGATGCATCTGAAGGGAGAGTAGAGCAATTCCTGAATCTCAAACGGGAAGACTGAATCAGAGGAGGAGAAAGACAATAAAAAAGCTCATCAGCAAGCCAGGGGCGGCCCAGGAGGAGACGGGTTCAACAGAGACACCAGAGGCGAGGTCTGGATCATTAGGAGCGTCCCACGGGACGGAAACTCTGGGTTGTGTACGTGTGTGTGTACGTATTCACACTGAGTCAACCGGCTATAGTATGACTCATGTGAGACTTCATTCTGACCTTGTTCTGTCCACGCTGGATTCATTTTGTTCTCCCTGACCTCTGGCTGTCCTGCCTAGCCTCATTCTGTCTACACTGACTTTTTTCCTGTTTCTACTGACCTCATTCTGTCCTTTATCAATCAATCAACAAACATTTATTAAGCGCTCGGTAGGTACCAGGTACCGTGCTAAGTGCTAGAGCTTCGAAGAAAAAGCAAAATCCAGCCTGCCCTCTCATTCTACGGGGGTTACCACATAATGTATTGAACGGGCGTATGCCCGAGCCAGACAGAGGAGACTCCATCCGCAGTGAGCTCCCGTCCCGATTGTGGCCGGAACGGTCTCGTTCTGTCCGCAGCGACTTCCCTCCGGCCTTCCCGAGCGCGCTCTGTCTCACTGACCAAGTTCTGTCCACCTGGTTTTCTCTCCAAACGGAAGGCCCTTTGATCTCATTGGCCTTTTCTGTCCGTGGCGGGTTCATTGCGTCTGCGAGGACTCCCCCGTTTCCTCGCCGCCTCCCTTCTGTCCCCCCTGCAGTCCACGTGCTCACGTCAGTCCCCTCGCAAGCATTGTCTCCCCCATCTTCAACTTTGGGGCCCCTTGTCCAAGGCTCTCCAGGACGCCTGTCCTTCATTCTTGTCACACAATATTTCCTTTGCTCCTGACTCTCCCATCCATCTTGCCCTCTGGCTGATGAATCCTCCACGCTGCCTGCAGGTCCCTGACTTGCTCTGCAGTTTGATTGTTTATGAGATAGATGAGTTCCTGCCTCCCTCCTTCCCTCCCTCCCTCCTTTCCTCCTTCCCTGACAGCTATGTTGGTGAAGCTCCGGAGGTCAGACCTGTCTTTTTAGGCTAGGCTGCCATGGATTTATTGGGTCATCACCAGTGTGGACATAAAAACACAGGCACTCGCCCAGAAAGAAGCCTGATGGAGACCAGAGTAAACTCTCCCCAGCCCTGGACCTCCAGCAGGTCAGTGGAGAAATCCACACTCAGAGACAAGTGGGCCCTCCCTTGCCACCCATGTGGATGTTTAGCAGAGGGATCTGAATTTTAGGGAAATCACATTAGTGGCTGAATGGAAGCTGGATTGGATTAAGGAAAGACTTGAGGCAGACAGTCCCACCAGCAGGCTATTCAGGAGGACCACTTGTCAAGTGCATTGTAGTGGGGATTGATTGAGGGGTAGAGATTAGGCCACACTGTCCAAAATTCTCTGGTAGCCTCAGAGTCTGGACTTCCACACAATTTTATCGCCTCTAGTCAGACACACTTTCCATTCCCCACGTCTTAAGCTTCTGTAATTTAGGTTATTTTTCCAAATCCCTCTTTTCCTGTCTCCACTTCTCCAGATTCAAATACAGTATTATGTGACACAATAAAGAGAGTATTGGAAGTCAGGAAGACTCCTCTTTGTAAGTCCCAATTTGGTCTCAGATACTAGCGATGTGACCCTGAGCAGGTCACTTCACTGTTTGCCCCAGTTGGTTGGTTGGTTGGTTGTCTCAGTTACCTCATCTGTAAAGAGCTGGAGAAGAAAATAGCAAACCGCCCCAATATCTTCCCAAGAAAAACCCAAAGTGGGGTCATGAAAAATCGCCTCAGTGCCCTTTCCTGTCAGCACCATGGCCAGGGGAAGCAGCAAAGCCAGCAGAGGTAAACGGTTTCCAACACGGTTAAGAAGAGTTGTTAGCTGCAGTGTTCCTGTCAGTACTGACCAAAGAAAGCGTGGGAGGTGGATAAATAGTATGGCCGCAGAGTGGGGAGACTTCAGAAAGAGGAAACAAAAGACCTCTCACTGACAGACGGCCTCTATCCGGACCTTGGATTACGCTCACCATCCACAGCCTTCGTTGCTATTCAGTTGCTATTGGATGGAACTAAAGGAAATTACAGAACTAGGCTGTCGTGACCCACTGCACATTTATGCCATCTGATCCCAACTGGGCCCTCACCGCAGCAAGGCAAGTTTTTGATTTCTCCCTAATTGAGTTTCTCCCACACTTCAAAGGAGCTGCTTCAAGCTCTGTCTCTCCTCAAGTTCTCTCAGTTGCCTCTTCCCAGCATCCTCTCAGCTGAGACCTTGGAGTTTCTGCACTGGAAGTACCTTCTGCCCCTTTGACCTCTGCTTCTGATCAGATACCTCCTCTAGGAACCTCCATTTAGGCTGCCCTCTGGATTTTCTCTACTGTGTCCCCTCATCGATGCCCTTCTTAGCTTCCTTTTATGTGTGGCCCTTACATACGCAACTGTAAGCTTCTTGAGGCTTGGGATTGATTTTCAACTTGTATTTCTATTCCTAGAGCTTAGCACAGCGCTTGAAACATAATAAGTGCTTAATAAATGCTAACTGATTGACGATCAAACTGACATCTCTCTCTGTCTCGTTATCTTTATCCAGATCTCCTGTGCTTTGTCCAAGGCACCGAGCACCTCACAGAATGGCCTAGTTACACAAAACTTCCCTAGGAACATCAAATGCGGAGGATCATGGGATTCATCCCTCACGAACATGAGCCCAGAACTCCCAGTGAAACAAACTCTCAGGCAAGTGGCCGCTTTGCGATAGAAACTTACCGTGAGATTTGGCCAAAATAACGGATCAAAATGGATGCAGACTGAGAGCTTTGCCCAGCATCTTTGGGATCGGAATTGGACAGAACCGGATTCAAACCTGATCTCTGGTACTTCCTAGTCTGTGCGATTATGGACATTTCCTTATGTCTAAAATGAGAGGCAGTGGGCCACAGTCAAAGGAGTAGGGAGAGCCGGCTTCACGTCTCATCTCTGAGACACACCAGCTTTGTGACTTTGAACAGATCACACTCCTCAGTCCTCGAGCCGTCTCTCAGATGATTATAAATTGCTCAGAAGGCATCAGCTCGCCTGGCAGACGTATCCTTAGATCAAAGAGATCACGGTTCCTTCCCCCCACCCTCCCACAAGAAGAGGCACTTTTACCTCCATGTCCTGTGAACCTCCCACAGTTGTTGTGAAGATATAGCGAGCTCGTACACGAGAAGCACTTGGAAAACTTTTAATGTCAGAGGTTCTTGCCATCAGTGTTACTTCCAGGAAGTCTGAAGGGCAAAGGAGTTTCTCAGGGGACAGCAAAGATGAGTTTTGGGGTGTCCTGTCAGTGCCAAATGACTGTTACCCAGGCTCAAGATACAGAATGATTTAGAAAAGAAAATCAGGGGACTTGAGGGACGCCTCTCTACTCTTGAAGCTGTCATGGAGAATGGAATGTGACAGACTCTGAGGTAAATCTATAGAATATAGACTTAGAGCTTAGAGACCATCAGATTCAATCCCCTCGTTTTACAGATGAGGAAACTGAGGCATGGAACAGATAGATGACTTTGCCAGGATCACTCAGCTAGTAAATATCCAGAGCCAGATTTATGGAATCCTGACCTGTCTGAGGAGGTTGGAGGAGAAAAGAAATACCCAAGAACCTCTGGCTTCTTGGAGATAAGGAACAGCTGTGAGGCTCTTTGTGCTGAGGAAAGAACCAAGCTTCTCCAGAAAAAGCAGTTCCTTGGCTTCCCAGGAACGAAAACATCAGCCCACAGGAGGCCTGCAGAGTGACACCATCTCTGAGGGTTAGTGGGAGGCGAGGCGAGTGGTGGTGGTTGGTGATGGATACCAACGTGGCTATTTGTTGACCTGATTTTGACAAAAGAGACTGCTGCCGCTGTCCAGGGACACGGATCTGGGATGTGACAGATAAACTCCTCACGTGAGTGTCACAAAGAAGCCTCCTATGGTATTCTTGCCTTCCGTCCTTCCAGGACACCGTCAGGTCCTCGAGGACAGAGCCTGTCACATAGGCGTTTTTCTGTCCCTGGCACGCAGCCCGAATACCTGGTACATAGAAAGCGCTAATAAGTGCTTATTCATTTGAATTTCATGCACCTCAGGCCTCTGGCCACAGTTAAAGAAAAATTGGGGAGTATCTGGCCATCCCCGATTTTCTTTGCCGCCCGCAGATAAAGCAAGAGCCGTTCAAGGATGGTGGCGGCAGATGCTATCCCTTTCCCCCGAACTCCATTGCCCTGCCCCCTCAACTCTGCTCATATCCACGAGGGCAGGGACTGTGTTTTGGATCCCCAGCACTGGACACGGGGGCCACAGTGGGGGCTTCAAAAATGTTTGTCGAATTAAATTGAAACCACTAATCTAGAACACAGTGTCTCCCTCCAAAGCAATTCTATCAGTCGGATAAATATTGTCTCCCACGGTGGCTGGGGCTGACCTGGAGCACCTTGGATAATTCCTGGGGGGAAATTGCTACCGAGAATGATTGTCTCAAAGCAGAGCTACAATTCCACCCTGGGCGTCACAATTCAGGAAGAACTCGGCTAGAGCTGACAACTTGTCAAGGGAATCCATCTCTGATAATGGTGACAGTCAGGGGATGGAGTGGCCGACAAGAGCCATTGGCCCTCTCAGATCTGACAGGTATCGACCGGAAAATCGCCCAAATGGAAGAAGCAATTGAAAGGAGGGACCGATGAGCATTCCGAATGGACCACACGGAGTTTGGGGGCTGACGGCGGAGAGACGGGAAGGTGTTTCTGGGGGCTGGCTTGGCCGGGGAGGCCACAAATCCAGACACAGAAAAACTGACTGTGAAGTCCATCTGAGTGGGAGGGCGGCGGCGTGTAATGGATAGGGTCCTGGGCTTGGGGTCGGAGGATCTGGGCTTCAATTCTACCGCTGCGAATGAAGCGTACAATTTTCACTTTCCTGTTGTCCTTTCCCTTTTGTTCTAGTTTTCCTTTCATAACATAACAAATGGGGCGATATGTTTAACGTGATTGCACACGGATAACATATCAGATTGTTGGCTGCCTTGGGGAGGGGGGATGACGAGGTGGGAGGGAGAAAAAATTGAAACAAAATCTTAAAAACTGAATCTTGTGTTTAACCCGTACTGGATTATTTGCTGTCTAGAAGAAGGAAATGGGGAGAAGGGAGGAAGGAAAATTTGGACCACAAGGTTTTACAAGGGTGAATACTGAAAACTAGTATTAAAAAATCAAAATGAATGTTGAAAACTATACATGAAATTAGAAAAAAATAAAATACTGTTTACCAAAAAATTATATTTTAAAAAATCTTCCATTGCTATTTACTGCTCCCTGTGTAACCCTGGTCAATCCTTGAATTTTCTTACTTGTCAAATGAGGAAGTCAGTTTTAAGGGCCTCAGAAGCCCTTCTAAGGGGAACTGTGAGGCTCAAAGTGCTTTGGGAATCTTAAAGCACCACACAAATGCTACCCCAGGCATGGAAGTTGGGCAGCTAGTGGTGTGTTCAGAGTGCCGGGCCTGGAGAGAGGGAGATGGGAGTTCAAATGTGACCTCAGACACTGGCTAGCTATGTGAGCCTGGGCTTGCCTTAACCCTATTTAACACTTTGTCTCAGTTTGCCTCAGTTTCCTCATTTATCAAACGAGCTGGAGAAGGAAACGGTGACCCGGGCCGGCATCTTTGCCAAGAAAACCCCAAACAGGGTCATGACGAATTGGACATGACTGAAATGATTGAACAAGAACAGTTCACTTTCTAAGTGCCGTGCCTTAGAACAGGGAATGGCAGGGCTGGGAGGGGCCCTAGAACACAGACAAATCCTTTTGATTCGCCTTCTCCATCTCTTGTCTTTGTCCTATTCTCTCCATCCCGTGACCACCACCTGGGTTCCAACCTTGGCCGACACCCCCTGGCCCATCGCAGTCGCCTCCCACTCGGCCGGTGTCTCCGGTCTCTCCCCTCTCTGATACGTCCCCCTCACTGCAACCTTCTCAGATAACTAGGCTGACGGTGAGCTCTCCCTCCCGGGAAGCTCTGCTGGCCCCCCTGGCCTCCAGGATAAATCGCAGGCTCCTCCCCTGGGTGCTGCAAGCCCTTCCCCGGGAGCTCGGTCCCTCCTCTGCAGATCTTTCTCATTCTGTCCTTCAGGCATTCTATGTTCCCGCCACTCTTGCCGGCCGCTCTCCCTTGCAGGTGACATCTCACCCCCCCCCCCCACTCAGGCCTGAAGGCTTTCCCTCTTAGCCCCTGCCTCCTAGAACCTCCATCTTTCTCCCAGGCTTAACTCGTGTGGGGCTTTCTGGAGGAAGCCTTTCCTAACCCTTCCTGTGCTAGGACCCCCCTAAAATCCCCGCGCCCCGACCCAGCTGAGTCCAGGCTGCGTCTCCCAGTAGAACGGGGAGTCCTTCAGGGCTGGCCCTGGATGTCTGCTGGGTTTGTTCTCCCCGGTCCCCAGGATGGAATTTATGCATAATAAAAGCTCATTTGGCCGAATTGAAACATGGAGTGTCTGAATAGGAAGGAGCCTTCAAGATTATCTTCTGTCCTTCACATTGCAGGTAAAAGACTGAGACTCAGAGGGATGGAGGCATTTGTCCGAGACACACAGCTGGTCAGTGGGACCAGCCCCAGGCCAGGACGGACAAGGGAGGGCTCCCAGGCGGACCTCGGCCAGGAAGCAGGGGGACAGCGAGCCCCGAGCCAAGATGGGGAGGGGATGGCAGGTGGGGGCTAACAATTCCAGCCGGCCCGAGGCCTGGTGTCCGGATCCCCCGAGGGAGTGGTCCCCGAGCACTCCTAACTTCTGGGAACACGTGTGCCCACAGCAGCCACAGGCTCCTTGTGGACTTCCCAGACACGAGTCTCCTGACAGTTGCAGACACTGTTCTGCCACCTACTGGTCACACAGAACCGTAACTAGGAACGGCAGCGGGGGCTTTGTCTGGAAGGGCAAAAATCAGAGGGGCACAGGGAGCATTTGCAGTCTTTCCGTGACATGGAGCCAGCTGAATTTGGTACCTTACCATGGAAAAATATTCAGGAAGAACAGAAGTCACCTAGATGGTGATCCTTGCTCCCGATGGCCACAGTATCCTGGGAGTCTGCTGGGCCCCTCCACCATGGCCTCCGCAGCGGCTCCAGCCCCACGGCTTCAGTTAATACAGTTAATACCAGTTTCTACTGGTAACAGTGCCCTGAGCAGCCTGTCTGCACCTAGATGGAGGGCCTCCCCAGCTGCTCCCCAGGTCCTCCCCAGGTCCTCCCCAGGTCCACACACTCCTCCCATCTCCCCCGCTCTCACTTCTCTCCCTTCCTCCTTCTCTGCCCTCGGGGGCCCAAGGCCAGTCTGATCGAGTTTGTCTTTTTCTTTACAGTCTCTCCCAGGGAATATGGAGCCTCTGCCAGGCCCCTTCCGCTCACAAAGAACTCGCAGGTAAACAGGGTGAGTGGGGCTTTAAGCGGCTAATCCTCCCCATGCCCCTGTGAGCATCCTCCCCCATTAGGAATGTCTGGGGAAGCTCCTTTCACCGGGAGCACGGCTGGCTCTGCGGCAGCTGGACCGGAGGGGTGCCGATGTACCCGGGGCCGCTGCAGTGGTGCCGTGTACCTGGGCGCGGAGGGGGGTAGGGACCTACGTGAGCCTTTGTGCGCTTTCCCAAGGACTGGCCGCTGCCAAGGGCCTGGGACACGTGGCTGCTGAGATCCCTTCCTGCCCTGAGGTTCAGCTCATCTTGGCGGGGAGACCCGGCGGATCAGCTTAATGCTGTGAATACTGAGGAAGGACCTGCTCTTAACGGGTCTCCCCTGGACCTCTGCCCTCCTTTGGTCCTGGAGATGGGGGATGTTGGACTCAAAATAACAGACCCCGGAGGCTAAGTGGGGGCTGCAGAAGAGAGGCTGGAGGGGAGGCTGGAGAGGCCGGGTGAGAATGCCCTGCTGGTCACAACTGGCTCTCCACCCTTCCCCCATCCCAAAGCTTGTCTGGGCACATAGGTCCACGTGCAGGCCCTCTCACTGTATAATTCCATGCAGTTGTCACGAGTACATCATCACACCTTCCAACACTGCTTCGGCTGGTGCGGCTGTGTTCCAGGTAAAAGGAGCTTCCCCAGACACTCACTGCGGCGAGGGGGGGGGGAGTGGGAATTAAAGCACCACTCATCGAGCTTCCCTGTTTACCGCTGCTCTTTGCAGACGGAGCTGAAGGTGCCTGGGAAATGCACCCCATTCCTGGGGAGGGACTGGGAAGAGAATGGATTTCCCTCCATCAGGCTGACCTTGGGCCCCGATGGCAGAAAGGGAAGAAAGGAGAAGGCTGAGGTCAGAGGAGATGGGACCATTGCTGGGAGAGGGGCTGTACCCGGGCGGCCCAGAGGCCAGCGGAGGAGCTGAACCCGAGTCCTAGTGGACGCACCCTGGGTTCAAACTCTGTCTCCTTTCCTAGCTGTGTGACCCTTGACTGGCCACTGCTGCTGATTTCTAATCAGTCCCACCTCTACCCTGCTTATGCACATCTGTCTCCCCCATCAGACTGGAGGCTCCTTGAGAAGAGGTATCCTGTTTTTGTCTTTCTTTGTATCCCCAACTTTAGTAGGGCCTGATAAACAGCAGGGGCTTAATAAATGCTTATTGAACGACAAGCCTCAGTTTCTGAAAGAGAGACTAGCTGGCCGGTGAGGTCCTTGCAGCTCTAGAGCTATAATTCTCTAATTAGCCCCGTGCCCAAAGGAAGGGCCGTTACCGTAGTGTTCTCCTCTGCCAGGATTAGGCTCAATCTGCTCTTCTGAAGGGCCCTCTTCCACTGGAGGACTTTCAGGCTGTCCCAGCTTCTGGCGCCTTCCACTTCCAATAAATGTCTCATGCAGAGAAAGGCTCGCTCCAAATAAAGGTTAATCTTTATACTCTTGTCTCCACCATTAAAATGAGAGCTCCTTGAGGGAGTGTTTGTGGCTGTTTTGTTGTACTCCCAGCCCCTATGTCAGTGTAAGGACTTCTCCTGCTTATTGACTGACTGACTGACTGGAAGAATGAGGGTCCCCTAGATCATGCCATGGGAAAAGCAAAACCGGGATGAGGGGCGCGATCAGTCTTCCCAAAGGAGAATTGGGAGGGCTTCACTCTTAGAAGAGAGATCAGATCTGAATCTGCTTAGATCCAGCAGACAGAATTAGAAGCAAGGGGGCAGGGGGAGGGCAGTAGAGGCCAGGAAGGACACTGACCATGAAAGTTGTCCCTTTGCTGTCAAACTGTGCATCCCCTTTGAGCTAGCGGTGTCTCTACTGGGCTTCTATCCCAAAGAGAAAGGGACGCCCATGTGCAAGCAATTTTGGTGGTGGCCGAACTGGGAACTGAGTGGATGCCCATCAGCTGGAGGATAACTAAGTTATGGGATAGGAAGGTAATGGAATATTAATGTTGTATAGAAACGATCAGCAGGGAGATTTCAGAGAGGCCTGGAGGGACTGACATGAATTGATGCTGAGGGAAATGGGCAGAACCAGGAGATCATTGTACACGGCAACAACAAGATTATACGATGATCAATTCGGATGGACGTGGCTCTTCTCAACAGTGAGATGATTCAGGCCAGTCCCAATGATCTCGTGATGGAGAGCGCCATCTGCACCCAGAGAGAGGCCTGTGGGGACTGAGTGTGGATCACAATGTAGCATTTTTGTTGTTTGCTTGCATTTTACTTTCTTTCTCATTTTTCTCTTTTTGATCTGATTTTTCTTGTGCAGCAAGACAAGTGTGGAAATATGTAGAGAAGAATTGCACACGTTTAACATATACTGGATTCCTGGAGGGAGTTGGGGGGAAGAAGGGAGACAAAATTGGAACACTAAGTTTTGCAAGGGTGAATGTTGAAAACTATCGGTGCATGTGTTTTGAAAATTTTAAAGCTTTATATATTAAAAAGAAAGTTGTCTCTTTGTGCTTCCTCTGGTCCCTGAGCGTCCTACTTTGTTGAAGATTTTCAGAGAAAGGCTCGAGGTCCCCTTTGGGGAATGAAGAAGAGGGAATTCTCCTTCAGAGAGGACTTGAACAGGGTGGTCTTTGTGGTCTGTCTTGGTTTCCAATATTCTATGAATCTCTGACTGGAGGGATGAAACACAGGATCTCACAGGAGAAATGAATGAAAAAAGGCCATCCCAACATGTATTAAGCACCTACTAGTACTAGGATTACAGAACGGGTGTTGCCTCAGACAAATTGAGAACCAGGAAAACTCTTAGCTAAAAAAGGTCACCATGTCCCTCTGCGTCTGGGGCCTGATCTGTGTCTTGCCACCGAACCCCGAATGACTCTGGAGGAGACGAGGAAGATGATGACTCGGCACAACTCTGTCTCGCTTAAATCCAATTCTCTTGCAAGTCAAGACATCACACTCCTGATGTCTCTGGTCTTTGAGAATGAAGGGTGAAGAGCAACAACTAACACCAGGCATTGTACTAAGCATGGAATTACAAACATAAAGGCAAAGGCTATCTCTGCAGTGAAGGGGCTCTCATTCGAATAAATTCGAGGTCTACAAGGACTATCATAGGCCATCCAGTCCAGATAATGGAAACTAGGCCCAGAAAGATCTCGAATATAGTGAAGGCATTTGAACCAATGTCAGAGTCCAGAGCCAATGACCTTTCCCTGGGTTCCAAGCTTCCCTATGGAATCAAAGGACAATCGGTGAATAAATGAATGAATGTTTTAATTCGAGGAAGAAAGAAAATTGGCCCTGAGAGGTTTGGAGGTGGGCCAGGTGCTGCCTTCTCCCATCCGAGGTGTTTCTTTAAAGGAGGTTGGGATGAATAGCATCATTGGTTAATGGACAATGGAACGGCTTTGAAGTCAGAAGACCTGAAACAGTCACTTAGCTAGATCTTGAGCAAATCCCCTTCTTCCATTGGGCTCAGTTTCCCTCTCTGAAAGAGGAGAGGATTGGATGAGATCGCTGAGGTTTGTCCCAGTTTTAAATACTGATTGGGTAGAAGAGTGAAAATGATGGGATATTTAGGAGAGGGAGTGGGGAAAGAGGGGTTTGCAAAGGTCAACGGGGAAAAATTATCCTTGCATATGTTTTGAAAATAAAAAGTTTCAATAAAAATAAAAAAAGAAAATGATGGATAGTTTAGGGGTCTTTTCCTGGGATACATTTCCCATCATTGCCTCTCAGAGCAATATTCCTTAGCCTTTAGTCCCAGATTCTAGCTGGGTTTTCTAACCAGTTATTTAAATCCCGGAATAATGCCTTTTTAGTCAGTCAATAAATATCTCCCAAACACCTCCGAGTACCAAACACTGTGATGGGCACAGAGAGAAGCAATGCCTGAGCTGTATACCCAATGCCCATATGCTTGGGGGTCTTCCTGGCCTCCCGGTCCCACTATCTGGACGTCCCCCCTCCACAAGCTTCTAGGCTCCGATGCCATAGGCCCTGAGCTCAGTCTGCCTCCTGCCTGTCCCTGTTCCTGCTCTCTGCATCCCGGTTTGCTCCAAGATTTCATTGCTTCCACCGTGGGGCTCTGGGTGCTGCTCTTTGTCTTGTCATCCCTCCCTCCCTCCCAGGACTATGAACTGAAGGGAGGGAAGACGTGTAGGTTCAGCAGCATCAGGTGAGAAGTGGTTTTCTTACACCTTGTGGGAAACCTGTGGGAGGCAATAATTCTCAGTGCTCTTGAATATATGCCATTTGCCACCTGCCTTGGGCCCCAGTCCAGGTGTGGAAAGGGACTCTGACTCCTCACTCAAATCTTTTACTTCTGTGGGAAGGCGCCCAGCCCTTTATAGGGAGCCAAGTATTCAGAAACCAGCATTCCACTGATTCTAAACTGAGACCAGCCCCCCGCCTCAACTTTAACCCAGGCTCCAGACTGAATCCTACCCCCAGGGTCAGGATGGGCTTTAAGACTGATTCCAAATGGAGTCCTAACTCCAGCCTCCAAGCTCCAGGCTGAGCCCCGATCTCCTCCCCAGACTGGATCCTGCTCCCAGCTCTGGTGCGAGCCCTGATTCCAGCTCCGGCTCATCCTAATCTTGTCCCCAGCCTGAGCCCTGATCTCAGCATCATACTGATCCTCAACGCCATCATCCTCCCCCTGAATCCCAAGCCTCCGATTTGGCTGGAACCCCAGCCTCCGCCTGAGCACGCTCCCTCCTGTGTGCTTTTACACAAGGGTCTCTCGGAGCTGCCTTCCTAGTTGCTTCTGTACCTCCTGAGCTCCCCAGCCACCTAAAGGACCTCTCCACCTGAAGGCCTTCCCTAAGGAGACCACTGTTCTTCTTTCCCCTTAAGTCTGTCCTTCCTGCCTTCATCCTCCCTGTCCATGGTGCTGATCTCCCAGTCACCCCACGCTTCCTTCTCCCTCCTCCCCATATCAGAGCAGTGGCTCCCGTCTGTGGATTCTGCTCAGCACCATCTCTCAAACTCACCTCCTCCATTCCGTCCCCCAGCCACCACCCGGGGCAGGTCCTCATTACCTCCTACTTGGACTAAGGATGTTGCCTCCTGACTGAGCTGCCAGCCGCCCCCTCTTCTCTCCCCACGCCAATCTGGCCTTCAGAACGCTTCCTGAATAATCTACCTCATGCACAAAAATGAGAACTTCCAAATAGCGGCCAGTCTATTTCTACCCAGCTCTCCATGTGCTCTCAGCCTTCCTACTCCCTGGAACCCTGAAATAGCCCACCAGAAGTTCGGGGAATGACAACATATCTTAGCTGAGAGGGACCTTAGGACACAGAACATTGACTGGCAGAGCTGGGAAGGTCCTTAGAACAGGGGATGTCAGAGTTGGGAGGGATTTTAGAACAGGGGCTGTCAGAGCTGGGAGGGGTCTGAGAACAGGGGATGTCAGAGCCAGAAGGGAACCTTAGAACAGAGGATGGCAGAACCAGAAGGGAACCTTAGAACAGGGGATGGCAGAGCCAGAAGGGGCCTTTATAAAGAATAGGGGATGTTGGAGCTGGGAGGGAGCTTAGAGCAGGGGATGTCAGAGCCAGATTCAGGAGAGATCTCAGAACATAGTGTGTCAGATCTGGGAAGGGGCTTAGAGCAGTGAATGACAGATCTGGGAGGGAACAGAGAACAGATAATGAGAGAGTGGGAGGACCTTAAAGATGACTCTGTCCAACTCCTCATTTTCCAGAGAAGGAAAATGAAATTCCAAAAGGAGAAGTCCTCTGACTCGTCAGTGACCGGGCTGAGCCTCCATCCCAAGCCCTCCACTTCTAGCTCTAAGCTGTGTCTACCCCAGGATTACCCCCCTCAACTTTCTGCATTCACTTGCATCTGCTCAGTGACCCCAGCGTGGACAGATCCCACCCAGAGCTTCCCAGGCCATCTCTGCTGCTCTACCCGCAGCACACTGACCTCCCTAGCCAATGATCCCTTCAGATAGACTGGTCCTGGCCCCCCATGGGGTGAAACCCCTGGCCCAGGCCTGCAGCTGCCTTAGCTGCTGAGCAGCAATGTGGGAAGGGTCTCCCCTCCATCCTTGCCCAGACATCATCTGGCCTTTTTTCTACCTCCTCCTCCTCTTCTTTCTCTTTCTTCTCTTTTCTTCCTCCTCCTCCTCTTCCTCGGTCCAATCTCTCATACTACGAACACCATGGAGGTTGTAGATCAAAGGGAGTCCTAGTTTCAGCCTGAGCCAACCAGGGATTCCATGTCCTACCGTCCATGTGAGCTGTGGATGTTCTTTGAGCTCGTGCGCCCTGTGCCGGCACCACACGTGTGCCATATACATGAAAGTATGGGGATGTCTGAATGGGAGCCTCTGTGTGTGTATGTGCAGAGAGCGAGGCTTCCAGAATCCTCCATTTACTGAGCCAGTGACAGGGGATTGAGGTGAGGGAGGGCCCGGATGCCCAGGCCCGCAGCCAATAGTAGAGGCTTGCTGCCTCCTCGGCCCAGACCCAAGGCTCCCAACCCAAGGTTGACACACGGTCTTCCTTCCCCAAGGCCGAAGAGCCCTTCCTAAAAGTGGAGGAGGTGCTGCTGGGGAACCATCGCTGTTTAATAACAGGGGCTCATTACAGGAAATCCATCCTGACCTGCCAGTGCGGTTCTGAGGTCTTTGAGCCTGCACTGGGGTCTTGCTGCCCAGCCCCCCACAGCCCCAGGGCCGCCTGCAGAGAGCACAGGGTAATGCTCAGGCTCCTTCTCACCCTCTTCCCCAGTCCCCCCTCCCCTCTGCAAGGCCTGTGGGGGAGGGCGAGCTTGCCTCCCTCTCGTGTCTGACTTCCACTCTGCTCTTGGCAAAACTCAAGAAGACAAAGGACTTTCATTTCCCAGGGATATTAAGCAAGTTATCATAATTGGACTCCTCTGCTGCCCGCCATGGGGGTATAGACATGACCCTAGGCTTCCCGAGTACAAGAGCGTCCAGGGAACCCCATCGACAGAGACTTCAAATGTGGGCCTGGGGATGGGCTTTCTGCCAACTGCACTCAGCTCCGGGACAGCTTTGCCCCATCCTACCCCAGAGAGGAGGGTACAGGATTTGGACATCCCGCCCCCAAACCCCATCTCTGACACTAGCTGGGTGACCCTGAACAATTCCCTTGACCTCCCCAACCAAATATTCCTCGTCTACAAGTGAGTAGAATAATACCTGCAGCTCTGACTTCACAGAGCTATTGGGAGGTTCACAGGAGACGATCTTTATACCTATGACCTGGGTGCTCTTGGGTACGCTCTCTACCTCTGGTTCTCAGTTACCTCATCTGTAAAAAAAAGACAAATCAAAACAAGTAATCTCTAAGCTCCCAGTCAGCTCTGTCTCACGGCTGGAGCATGATGGGAAGAGCACTGGCTCTAGGGTCAAAGGATTTCAAATCCTACCTGCGTGACCTTGAACAAGACATTAACCTCTGGATGACTTCCTCAGTTTTCTTCCTCTATAAAATGAAGTTTTAAGTAGATTGCCTCCTTTTCAGTCCTAAATTTAGATTCTTACAAGTTCTGGGGCCTCTGTTTCCTTCTTTGTAAAATAGAGAGATGGCCCAGGACTCGGAGACTATGAACTTTGTGGTCTGTGATCCAGCTTGGCTAAATGTGGAGAAAGACCAATGGGGTGACAGTTTTAGCAACTTGGGGCTTGGATCCCAAGGCAGGGAGGAGCTGGGAGCCCCCCAGTGGGGGCAAAGCCCACATTTTCAGTATCCCAGGCTCTCTGCCAGCATGTCAGAAGAGTCTCATTCATTCTTCTCCCTTTCTAAATCCTCTTATTGGTCAGCAGGTGAGTGTGGTTTCCCTACTCCTGAGCTGGGCTTTCCATACTGGCTAAAAAATCCTTTTGTTCTCTGAGACTCAGTTTCCCCTTTCTAAATCCTCTTGTTGGTCAGCAAGTTAGTGTGACTTCCCTGGGCACAGCTCCTTCCTCATTTATAATATAGATTCTTTCCACACTAGTTTGTGACTCTTAGAAAACCCTTTTGTTCTCTGAGACTCAGTTTCCCCCTTTCTAAATCCCCTTGTTGGTCAGCAAGTAAGTGTGATTTCCCTGGGCACAGCTCCTTCCTCATTTATAATATAGATTCTTTCCACACTAGTTTGTGACTCTTAGAAAACCCTTTTGTTCTCTGAGACTCAGTTTCCCCCTTTCTAAATCCCCTTGTTGGTCAGCAAGTAAGTGTGATTTCCCTGGGCACAGCTCCTTCCTCATATATAATATAGCCTCTTTCCACACTGGCTAGTTGTGTGACCCTTAGAATACTCTTGTTCTCTGAGACTCAGTTTCCCCATTTGCAAAATAGGAAAAATAATGCTGCCTCCCTCGCAAGGTACATCGTAAACTCTAAAGCATTAGAGAAATGAGATTTATTCTCAGCACTACGACTTCACAGTTTGCAAAGCAACTGTTCTCTCCCCTCTCAAGGACAATATAAGCTCCTTGAGGGCAGAGCTCAATCTTCACTTTGTCGACACATCCCCAGCACCGAGCACAGTACCTGGCAGAGGGGGCAGGGAACAAATATCTGTTGGATTAGACTGGATTTGCTCACCCCGTAGGTCGCCAGTATACAAAGGGGAAACTGAGGCTCGAGAAGGTTAGCTGATGAACCTGCTAGTAGAGAATCATAGAGCTTCAGGAGCTGGAAGGGAGCTCAGTGGCCACCCAGCCCAGCCCGTGCACGAGGGAGTTCCCATCTAAGCTACAGAAATCCAGCGTGTCGGCCAGCTGCCGGATACCCCCAGGATGAGGATCTCTTTATCTCTCTAGGAGAGGGCGTTTTTAGGAAGTTTTATTCATTCATTCATTTCTTTCTTTATGATTCAAGCCTAAGTCAGCCTCTTTGCTGACTTTCCCCCTTCCCCTGCATTCTGTCCTCTGGGCCAGAAAACCAAGGCTAACTTTCTTTTCTACCCACCTCCAGCCTCCCTCTGCTCTGGCCCCTAAGAGGATGAGGCTCGATTTGAATTCGTGTCTCCGGGCTTGTGCTTTCCCCGGCGCTCCCCCGTTCCTTAGCCAGCACCCAGGCCCACTCAGAGAGGCTCTGCTTTTAGAAGAAACCCTTGCTGGGAGCTGCTCCTCACCCTGGCTCCCCTCCATCTTCCCCGCGCTGAGGGCAGCAGAACGAGGGCCCGGCTAATTGCGTGTTCCGGGTGGTGGGCGCCGCTAATTGGGTCCCGGTTAATCAGGAGGTCACCGTGTGGGAGCCGAGGTAGGCGGGCAGGCATCGGCGGAGGGGGGGAGGTCATGCACCCGCTCATCAGTTACACCGCGACCAGTCGGCCGGCATCAATAATTCACCAGCCACGAGGCTGGTGGCGGCTCCAGGTTCCGGCACCGAGAAGTCGGTTTGTAACTCAATAGCGGCCCGGGCGGCCGAGCCTGCGGTCATGTTTGATTCTCCCTGCAAGGATGTTCCAACCTGTAACTACCGGGGGGAGGCTCAGGTGGAGGCGGAACCCGGGCCAGGCTGAGGACTCACTCACCCGTCCCTCTTGATTGGAGCACGGCAAGTCCCCCTGGCTCTGGACCCCGGAAGGCCTTTTTCTTTGCCAGTTCCCAGACATCCACTCTCAGGAACTGGTCTTAGGCAACGAATGTCATGACCGTAAGGGACACAAGAATACGTAAAATTAGGTGGCACAGTGGAGTCAGGATGACCTGAATTCAAATCCAGCTTCAGACACTCACTGGCTGTGTGACTCTGGGCAAGTCACTTAACCCTGATTGCCAAAAAGGAAAAATAAAAAGGAGATGGCAAACAAACTGTCAGGCCCGTAGTGGGAGTGACTCCACTGGGAATGCAGAACAGAGAATATCACAGGAGGAGGAGCCCACCTATCGTTCTCTCCCTGACCAAGCCTTTCCTCTGCACCGAAAAGTGCTTAGTGAGATCATCTAAAATCCTCCACTGAGGGAGAATCCCCCCTTCCAAAAGGAGCCGCCCAACTTTTGAATTCTGCTGCGATTCCTGCATCAAACGGAAGCCTCTTCCTGGGACTCCTCCCATTCGTTCCGAATTCTGCCCTCCCAGACCAAGCAGAAAAGCCGGTCGTCCTCCCTGTCCTTGAAGTCGGCCCCCGCCCAACCTTTCCCACCCTTAAGTTCTTGTTCCATCTTCCCATTCAGGGACTTTCCCCACCTTCTCTCTGTGCTCTGGAATCACAACCTTCATCTCACGCTCAGCTTTGGGGCCACGTCCCACAAAAGGCCTTTTCTGATTCACTGAGTCATGGGACTCATCAAGGCTCCCCGCCCCCATCCTGAAGTCACTTGGGATCTTTATGGCTGTATCCCTGTCCCCCAGATAGAATGGAAGCTTCCTGAGGGCAGTTCCAGGGGGACTCGCTGAGCTCAGGTCAAGAGGGATGGACAAATAAGCCCTGTGACCATATATCCAACACACGGGCCTTTATATTTACGTGCTGGGTGACAGGCTCTCCAGCCCGTGCCTTTTACTACCTCATTGCTTCCCTTTGTCAGCACCCTTACCCTCGCATGGCGGGTGCTCAGATCAGAATGTCCTGCTTCATTTGGGTCCTCAGGACCAGATAGGATGATTCTCTCTTCCCAGGCCCACGGCGCAGACAGTCAACAACCACGTCAGCCCAAACTGATCAATCACCCACATTTCAGCCATTGGGGAAGCTCAGCTTGAGGAGGGCTCGGGGTCCCTGAGGAGCTTGGATTTCCACCATCATCCTCAGCGAGCTCTCTGGAAACCTGAGGCGTCCTCAAGGAGGTGAATCTGTAACCGTTCATTTCCCTGTCACCTGGCCAAGGATTGGGGGATTCTGGGTAGGACAGGGGAGAGAAATGTTACAAGCTGGCCCGAGGACCAGGGGCTTCAGGGAAGAGAGAAAGGAAAAATCATTAAGTATCTACTGTGTGCCAGGGTTTTACAAATATTATCTCATTTGATTCTCACAGCAGTTCTGGGAGTTAGGTGTTATTATTCTTATTTTACAGTTGAGGAAACTGAGGCAAACAGATTTAAGTGACTTGCCCAGGCTCACACAGCTACTAAGTGTCTGAGGCTAGGTTTGAACTCAGGTCTTCCCAGTTCCAGGCCCATCTGTGAATCACTGCACCGGCCATTCCCTCTCGGGGTGCCCAGGGGTCCCAAGTCACGAGAGGAGTGAAGAAGGCAGCGAAAACCATGTTCTCAAGCACTGAGGTCAGAACGTCTCCAACTGCCCTGAGCCAAACCCCAGAGACCCACTGGTGACCACAGGAGCGTGGGGACACCTTTGGCTGTGCAACCCCACATCTATGTACCTGAGACAGGGGCAGCCTAGTTCTGGCTGGGGAGGAACGGGGAAACATTTAATAACCAGCTTCTGACCCCCAAATTGAGTCTACACAATGCCAACTTTTATATTGGATCTGCTTTATAGACATTTTCTCCATCACTTTAAGTCTACACAATCAACAAAACAATCAATCAAGGCCTGATTTGTCACATTCGCCAATCTCTGAGGGGTAAATGCTCAGACTGAAAATTTAGCATCTGGCTCTCCTGGGCCACTTCACACCGGCTGCAGCGTGTCGCCGCTTCTTGGCACCTCGCTGAAGGGGAAGAAGAAATTGGGCAAGTCCATGGGGGAAGTGGAGGAGAGGTGGATCTGGAGCTCTGGGTTCAAGAACCAGCCCCAATATTGCTTGTGTTAAGGCCCCTCCCAGCCCTGACATCCCCTGTTCTAACCTCCCTCCCACTTCTGAGATCCCCTGTTCTCAGGGTCCTCCCATCCCTTGTTCTAAGGCCTCTCTCATCCCTGATACCCCCTGTTCTCAGACCCCTCCAAGCCCTGATATCCTCTGTTCTCAAGCCCCTCCCAGTTCTGACATCCCCCGTTCTAAGGCCCCTCCCAGCTGACATCCCCTGTTTCAAGGTTACCATATCATAGGCTTCAACATTTAATTCATCTAATTCATGGAACCCTGGGCCTAGAGAATGGCCATCTAGTCCAATCCCTTCATTCTATGAAGCAGGAAACCGAGACTCACAGAGATTAATGATCTTCCCAAGGTCACGCAGGTAACCATTGGCCACGTTGAGGTTTGAACTCGGGTCCTCTGCCTCTAAACCCAGCAGTCCTCTCTGATCAAAGCTGCTGAGCCTCCCAGCAGCCGCCAGTGGGTGTTCTACCTTCTAATGTCTCTCCCACTCTTGGGCTGCTAGGAAATTCCCAGAGCAATCTCGGTCCAGTCAGAGCCTGTCAGAGGCATCCCGGTTCCCGACTGCCCAGCCGGCGATGGACGGGGCCCCTGTGTCCTTTAATAGCAAAGAAAGCCCGGGCAGAGATGGAAACACTAATAATAAAATGTGAATTAGCGGTGGCGGCCCCCCGGAGACCCGTTCAGCCAGCCCGCTTTGATGAAGTTTCCATTTGCAGATCCCAGCAGGCCGGCGTCTTGGGCGGCTGGGCGAGGTTTCTGAGTAAGTAAAAGGTGTGGGCTAGAAAAGGAGCAGCAGTGAGGGCCTGGGGTGCTGCTCTTGCCCGCCCTGGACTTCTGCTCTTCTTTCATCGATTTACCAGCCAGACCCTTATTGGGTCCCTGTGCTGTGCCCAGACCCTGTCTAGCATCTGGGGGAGGGGAGAGTTCCAATCCCCATCCCCATCTTAATCCCCAGGCCTGTCTACCTTCTCCTGCTCTGGGCACACCAGGTCCTCCCTCCCTCTTAGGAACCAGTGTGGATAAAACAGTAAATCCAGAGTCAGGAAATCTGGATTTGAATCCAGTCCTTGACACTTGCTTGCAGTAGGACCCATGGGAAGTCATTTAACCTCTGTTTGCCTCAGTTTCCCCATATGTAAAGTGCTAGATGGTCTTTAAGGTCCAGTTAGCTCTAGGTCTCAACTCCTATGTCTCCTTGAGACAGACAAGGAAAGGAAGATCCAAGAAAGGCCGGAAGCTGTCCAAGGTACCAGAGCTGGGAACTGTTCAAAGTCCCAGAGCTGGGAGCTGTCCACGGTCCTGGAGCTGTCCACGGTCCTAGAACTGTCGAAGGGGCAGAGCCAATAACCATGCAAGTCCCCTTTTTATCCAGGGACTGAGTTCTCCCTCCTTTTCCAGCAAGGATGCTTCTCCCGACTCTGGGCCTTTGCAGTGGCTCTCCTCCAGGCGTGCTGTCACTGCCTCCTGGTTTCCCTGGCTCCCTCAAGCTTCCTCTTGTACAAAAGCTTTTCTTCTTCTTAATTCGAAGCTTCCCCCTCTATGATTGTCCCCAATTTGTTGTTCATCCCATTAGTCCGAGACCAACGACTTCTCTTTATGGCCAGCGCTTAGGTGCTTAAGAAAAGCTTGTTGACTTGACTTTGATCTTTGCCATCTTTTCCTCCTTACACACAGGAGGGAAAAACCACAGAGCAGAATCCAAAAAGCAGACCTCTAACTGGGAAGATGGAGATTTCCAGAGGTCTAAACTAAACACCAGAGAAAGCAGAGACCGCTGGCTCTGGAGGGGAAGGACTTTCCCAGAAATCCTGGCCTAGGAGTCATTTCCCATCTCTGGACTTCAGTGGTGAATCTGCAAAATGGGGCCACTATTCTTACCCTTCCTCCCTCCTAGGGGCAAGGGGCAAAGGGATAAGGGATTGTGCTCGGTAAACCTCAAAGCCACAGAACACAAAGGCTCCTGTTTTTAGTGGAGAAGTGCCAAGTTACAGAGCCCGGGATTCTCAGGATCGAAGCTGACATTTAGAAAGAGAGCGCTCCATGGTTCACAAAACCCCCCATGCACACTCTTATGAGAGACGGAGGATGAAGATGATTGTTCTCATATTACTAAGAAGGATGCTCAGACCCAGGGAGCTGCCAGGACTTGTTCAGAGTCACTCAGCCAGCAGGTAATGTGTCTGGCCAGACTCGAACGCAGGTCCTCCTGACTTCAGTGCTGCGTTCTCTCCATTGCACTATCCAGCTCCCCTTCCCACTAGCTCTTCTGAGCCACACAACACTCCTGTGAGGGACTTAGGACAAGATGAATGTCCTCATGAGGATACTCAGGCCCAGGAAACTGCCAGGGCTCGTTCAAGGCCACCCAGGTGGGAGGTGATAGAGTTGGGCTCTGAATGTCACAGAGGAGGCCCCAGAGGCTCTCTACACCCCCACACATGCTTTGCAGCTAAGGTAACGGATGACCAGAGAGGTTGAGCTACTTATAGACAGTCACACAGATTAGAAAGCATCAGTCAGCATCAAAGTGTTTAGGTGGATGAGACTTCAGAATCCTCTCATTTTACAAATGAAGAAACAGTCTGAGAGAGGGCATCGCACTTATTCAGGGCCCCACAATCAGCAAATGTCAAAGGCAAGATTTGAATCCAGGACTTCCTGACTCCAAAACCAGTACTCTGGAAATCCCTTCTTCTTATTGAGCTCATCCAAGCTGCTTACTTTGTACAAGAGGGAATTGAGATCCTAAGGTGGTAAGTGACCTACAGTCACAAAGGCCGAGCCCTGACCTGGATTCAGGTCTTGGCTTTGGAATCAAGTGGCCTGCATTTTATAATTGCTGCTACCAATTGCTATTTGGGGGACAAGTTGCTTAACCTCTCTGGGCCTCAGTTTCCCCATCTGTAAAGTGCCAGATGGTCTTTGAGGGTCATTTAGTTCGAGGTCTAAGCTCTTATGACTTTTGTCATCTAGTCTTCCTGAGGCAGAGGAAGAAAGAAGGTCTGAAAGAGGCGGGGAGTTGTCCAAGGTTCTGGAGCTGGGAGCTATCCAAAGTCATGGAGTTGGGAGCTGTCCAAGGTCATGGAGCTGGGAATTGTCCAAGGTCATGGAGCTGGGGGCTGTCCAAGGTCAGGGAGCTGGGGGCTGTCCAAGGTCAGGGAGCTGGGGGCTGTCCAAGGTCAGGGAGCTGGGAGCTGTCCAAGGTCATGAACCTGGGGGCTGTCCAAGGTCATGAAGCTGGGGGCTGTCCAAGGTCATGGAGCTGGGGGCTGTTCAAGGTCAGGGAGCTGGGGGCTGTTCAAGGTCAGGGAGCAGAGGAGATCGGCTGCCACCAGGTCTTATGGGTAAGCAATGAGGTAGGTGAGGATGTGTTGGGGCGGGGAGTGGGGGTGGGATGAGGACAGTACCTGGCTGTGGGAAACACCGTGGTGAGTTAAGTCTAATTGGAAGCCCTGCTGTGTGTCAGGCTTCATTGGTATTCCAAGCGAGCCACAAACACAGCTCCTGGAGGGCCGGGAGATGCTGCTGCCTGGCTCCTAAACATCTCACACGGGGGTGGAACAAAAGGTTGCGTTGGTTCCTTGCAGCCTGACACTGCCCACAGAACTCTACCCACTCATCCTGTGGCTCCCACCTCAAATATCCCCGATGCTCCTCCACCTGCTTGTTCAAGGTGAAACAACAGTCTGCGGTGTAAAGAACCGGGAGAGTTTGGGTACTAGTCTGTGATTTGCCTTTTTCACAAACAGTGATTTCGGACAAGTCAACAATCCCTTCTAGGACTCAGTTTACCCATTCATAAAATGAAGAGACTGGACTAAAGATATCAGAGGCCTTGCCCAATCCCCACATTCCCAGTCCTGACATCCCTTGTTCTAAGTCCCCTCCCAGGCCTGATATCTCTTGTTCTAAGGCCCCTTCCAGCTCTGACATCCCCTGTTCTAAGGCCCCTCCCAGCTCTGACATCCCCTGTTCTAAGAGACCATCCCAGATCTATGTTTTGGATTGTAAGCCCTTTGAGGGCAGGGCCTGGCTTGTTTTGCCTGGAAGAGCCTGTCTCCTAGAACATGCACTTCATGCTTAGTGACTGATAGATTTTATTTTCTCTCCTGCCCAAAGCTTCAACCACATTAGAGATGCTGGCTCCTGCTACCTGTGAGACAAATAGTCCTGTGCTTGCTAGGGATTGGCTGCCTGTTTTGTTTCCTAAAAATAAATTACTTATTAAACCGAGGCCTTCTAGCCCCAGCCAGGCAGGGGACTGATGGTAGAACGGCAGGAGAGCAAGGTATGGTGTTTAGGGTTAAGATCAGCCTGAATCTGGGGCCTGGGGCCTGACTGACAGTACACGGATAGGTCACATTTTCCCTCTGAACTTCCCCAGAGAGCTGTCATAAGATTTAAGGCTGGAAATGCCCAAAGAACCCATTGAGTGTGCCCCCTCTTTCTACATAAGAATAAACTGAGGCACAGTAAATACCAGAAAGGGTCTTGTCTAAGGTTGCGCAGCACAACAAACAACTGACTCCACTCACCCCCCAACAAGAACCAGCCTATTTCATTAAGGAGGGCAGATGGTCCCCAGCCTGGGTTCCTCAGGGCACCAGGGGGCCGTGGCCTTGAGGGACCTCGTACCCAGGGCTTCCTATCAGTTCTTGGCTGGGTGAGGGCCAGTGGGGCAGAGTGGATGCTGCTGCTTACAAGGGCCAAAAAGGGCAGTGGCCCTCCCCCGCCTAAGAGCCGCCTCCCCCATCTGGCTTATTCCCAGTCTCCTGCTGCTCTGAGTGATGGCTCCAGGCCTTGGCAGCCCGGCTCCATCCTGTTGGCAGGGACTTCTCCTTAGAGGTCATCTAACTCCAGGTTATTTTCTCTTAATGAGGCACTTCCATCCCTGCTTGTTCATGGGGTGGGGGGTGCTTTCTAGGGAAGGAGGAAAGGGACTGTCCGTCCAAAGGCATGGAGGAGAGAAAGCTTGACTTCCCTGTCCTTGCCTTGTGGCTGGAAAGTCCAGGAAGACTTGGAGAGGAGCTGGACGAACTGGTAGAGCCGCAAACTTTTTCAGCTGTCCCTGCCAGAACCAAAAATGAGCTCTACATCATTCCCAAGAAGTAGTCTTCCATACCTTCCATGACAGGCAACTCACTCCTCAGCAAGGATTGGTAAGGCCTCTTCCCTTTCAGACAGCTCTCACAAGAAAGGATTATTTTCCTCCTACAGAACTAGGATCCTCCTCTCTGTCTCCATGGATAATCATTGCAGTTCATGCACTAGGCACTTAATAAATGCTCACTGATTGGCTGAAGTCCTGAAAGATCAAGTGATTTCCTCAAGGTCACAAGAGTAAAGTCACAGGATCCTAAATCTTGAGATGAAAGGAGTTCCGATCCCCAAATCTTACAGAGAAACTGAGGCACAGGGAGGTTAAATTGCTTGCCCTAGGTCACATAGCAGTGTCATTGCCCAGATTGAAACCCCCACGTGCTGATTTCAGTTCTTCAGCTCTCTCCTCCGCTCCACGGCAACTCACCTAGGGATGAGCACTCTCCACTCTGAGACAAATGATTGCCCATCAGAGAGGAGAGAAATTAGAGGCAGCTTTTGCCCAGGGCTCCAGGGCAGAATCATCAGAGGAGAAAACCACCCGAGCCTCCAATTAACCGACTTCCTCAAGGAGAGAGAGAGAACTAGGCTGGCCCTGAGAAGCAAGGCCACCCAAGGCAACATCCCACTGACACCTTGCACTGCTCCCATTTCCCATCATCATCTTTCTTGCTGTTTCCTCCCCCCTCACCTGCCAGGAACCCATTTCCTCCAAGGGACGTGCTTCCTGCCACCCAGATCAGAGACGTGGTAGTCAAAGAGAAGCCCTGCCTCTCTCCCCCTGCTCGCCGAAGGCCCTGAAGGCCAATCCAAACTAGTGGGGTGTGGCCAACACGAGCCAACATCCCCCAGTGGGTTTCAGCTTGTTCAAAGCCCTAACTCCTAGCTCCCTTATTTTACAGCTGGGGAAGCAGCTCAAGGGCAGAGCCGCTGACTTTCCCACTTAATAGCATGCAGAAAGCCTGATTATTAAGTAAGACAATTCCACACCAGGAGAGGCCGTACGCAGCCGCAACAGTAGACACGCCAGAAGGTCGCTTTTTCTCTTTCTCGGCTCCGACTTGCAGGCTCTAATCAGCCCCTCGTCTTCCAGCCAGTCCTTCCTTCTCAGCCTTTCAGTCAGTCAGCCAGCATTGATTGGCCCCGACTGGACGCCAGGTGCTGTGCCGGAGAGGAAGATGGGAAAACAAATGAACCGCTTCCTGCCCCCAAGGCACTTTTAGTCTATCTCGGTCAGAAACGAGCGTGTCCAGAACTCGTCCAAAAGAAGCACAGAGAGTTAGAGAAAGTTAATTAAGCAGTGGGGAAGTGAACAGAGCACTGGGTCTGAAGTTAGGAAGATGGCTTTCTGAGTTCAAATCTGGCCTCAGATACTTCCAAGCTGTGTGATCCTGGACCAGTCACTTCACCTGTTTACCTCAGCTTCCTCATATGTAAAATGAACTAGAGAAGGAAATGGCAAATCAGTCCAGGATCTTTGCTGAGAAAACCCCAAATGGGAACCAAAAGGTCAGACACAAGTGAAAACATAACAACAGAATTGGAGAGAGAGGGTGGAACCCGAGGAGCTGGAGCTGGGCTGGGAGGCTGAGAAGACTTCATCTAGAAAATAGCACTTCCCTGGAGATTTTCTCACCCACTGAATCAGAGGACCTGAGATTTAGAGAGCACAAAGAGACCTAGTCAAAACTCCTCACGTTCCAGATAGAGATGCTGAGTCACAGAAAGATTAAATGGTTTAGCTGTAAAGCCACCTGGGTATTAACCAGCTGAGCTGGCATTTGAGCCCAAATCCTTCCTTTGGTTTATTAAAAATAATGGCAAGGTGATAATAGGATCCTCATTCTGGAAGACCACCTCCACTCCAACTCATTTGACAGAGGATAAGATGGAAGCCCTACAGTCACACTCGCTCCTCTAGGAAATCTCCTTCCTAACCCTCCAGATCCTTGACCTCTGAAGTCTCCCCAGTTCTTCCCACCGATCCCTATGGCAGCAGCGTCCTCTTCTCTCCCTATCCTGTTCCCCACCCACCCGGAATCTCTCCAGCTCAGGGAAAGCACCATTCCCTCGAGAGAAATTGATTCTACCCTCATGGGGCTTCTGAGTCTCATTAATCACCTCAGCAGGGAGAATGTTGGCTTGTGAATGTCGATGGTGATTGTTGCTATCTTGCTGTGGGCCCTTAGAAAAGGCAAAGCTCAATGATTTGGAAGAAGCCCAAGACGTTAACTCAGAGGACCCGGGTTCTAATCCTGATTTTGCTGTGTCAGGATTCGCTTTTCTGAGAATTGGTTTTCATCCTGAAGCATTTGGATGATACCATTTGATCCAACTTACATGACCTGGCCCAAAGAAAAGTATGTTAGAAACCCTAAAGTTCTTTGGAAATGGAAACTTTCACTCAAAAAGTACAATTCAACCCAACTGGTATTTATTGAACACTACCACATACATGGCATTGGAGACAGACCAACAAACAAACTCCATCCCAAGCAACTCAGAATCCTATAAGTGATGACTTGTGCTGGGCTCTAGCTACCTAAATCTTCTTAACCAAACTTTTCTCTTATTCAAAAGACACCTTACTTTTCTCCTATGCAAATTCCACTCAACCCATAGGGTTTGGAAATAAAGGAAGTATAATATTATCTGAGGAGGTGAATCAACAGGGTTGAGTGACTTACCCAGGGTGACACAGTAAGTGTCTGAAATTAGATTTGAACTCCTGACTCCAGGGCTGGTACTCTCTGCATTGCACTACCTAGCTGACCTGTAGTGCAACATTATTTCAAATAACTTTGCCAATAATCAAAAACTTGACCCCAAATCTCTGCCCTCCTCTTTTTCTGGGACAAGCTGGGGGCAGAGTTGATAATGGTCACCTCCCAGTGGTGTGGTGATTGAGACCTCTAGCAGAGACTCAGTCACTCAACAAGTATCTATCAAGGCCCTCTATGTTCTGGGCACTGTGCTAAGAGGTGAGCTGAACTGCCCACTGAAGAGAAAGCAGAGTATCATGAAATCAGACAATTTTGTTTTGATTCTAGTGACTTACGTCACTAAGGGTATCTAGGTGGCTCAGTGGATAGGGCACTGGCCTAAAATCAAGAAAACTCATCTTCTTAAATTCAAACCCAGCCTCAGACACATACTAGTTGTGTGACCCTAGGCAAGTCATTTGACCCTGTTTGCTTCGATTTGCTCATCTATAAAATGAGCTAGAGAAGAAAATGGCAAACCACTGCAGCATTTTTGCCAAGAAAACCCTAAATTGGGGTCACAGAGAGTTGCACATGACTCAACAACAAAAACATTGTCACTTTTGCTTTCTGGACCTCGATTTCCTCCTCCATAAAATGGAGATAATTATACCTTTACTGAGGTGGATGACAAGGCTTCTACAAACTTTAAAAGGGGCTATAGAAATAGCTGTTTTCATCATCATTATCATTTATTATTTTTAAGGACTAGTCTATAAATGTGAGCTACCAAAGAACACACAAAACTCTTATGAAGGCAAGTTCAGTGCAGGTAACTCATCAGCCTCAGCCCGAGCATGGCACTGTGCAAGGCCCAGATGGGGGGCGTGGCACCCTCCCTCCCCAGCCATCGCCATATCTGATTGGGTTTTTATCACATCGCCCCCACGCTCCTCCCAGTCATCTTTGGGTCACTCATAATTTCTACTCTTTGGAGACTTTGCTGTTCAATGATTGGGAAGAATACCCAGGAAGAATGCTGGTATTTTAAGAAAGAAGAGCTTTTCTTGCAGGGAATCACCTGGAATTCTAAACCTATAATTCTAACCTTACTTCTCATCTTCGTTTTGGGTCCAGTTTACTGACCAATAGAAATCTCTTTCTAAAATGCGTGGCCCGATGGCCCATCCATAGTCTAGACAACAGTCATCTTTCATCCACTTGGTTTTTGCTGTATGGATTGTCAAGTTGACCTCTTGTGGGTGGTTGTGGATCTCATTAAGGAAGCCTATAGTATGGGGGTGGGGTGGTAGAGGCAATCATCCAAGAAAAGCATTCTCTTGTCATCCACAAAGGAGAGCGCAGGACTACCTTGTTATCTGTAGGGTATCCCTGCTTGAGCTGGTTTCTAGAAGGGAGGTCAAATTCTCTATGATGGTAGGGAACACCTCCGGTGAACACAGTATTAAATAATCAAATGTAAAGTCACAGTTCCCTTTTTAAAAAGCATTTGTCCCTTACCAAGTATATTTCTCATGACAGTGGCTAGCAAAAACAAGCAACAAGCATTTATTATGCACGTGCTGTATGCGGGAACTTTGCTAGGCATTAGGGATGCAAAGACAAAGCTTATGTTTTAACAGGAAAAAAATCATGTACAAGTATACTTGATCCACAAGCATTTCTTAGGTGTTTTCTCTGTGTCAGGCTCTGAGCTAGGCACTAGGGATTCATAAGCAAAAGCGAGATAATCCCTGCCCTCAAGGAGTTTACAATCTATCAGGGAGACAAATTGCAACACTCAAGTAGTAATTAGATAGGCACGTTGTTAGGTGTTGGAGGCATAAGAATGAAAGTAAAACAATCCCTACCCTCGGGGAGGACACGTCCATATATACTTAGTCGATCAATAGACAAGCATTTATTGAAATGCAGTCCGAAGCATGGTGCAGACACATGGGGATGTGAAGATGAAGAATAAAAACGATCTCTAATCTCTAATCCACTTTACTGTATATTCTGATACAAATTTACAGAAAAGGAAACTGAGGCTACGGGAAGTGACTCACCCAAGACTATACATCCTGGTAGAGTCAGGGATCAGACTCCTGAATGAGTCTCGGTTCTCTCCATGTCAGGGCTCGATACTGTTTTTCTCGGAGGTGCTGGGATCCTCCCAGTCATGGAGTGCTGGACAGCTCCCTTCTCTGCAGGCCTGAGGTGTGCAAGGAAATCTGCCAAGGTCACCCTATTCTGCTCCCCCTGGCACATGGCTGGTGGGGGGATTATGGGAAGGGGGCATGTTCTGGCTGCCAGCCATGCGTCCCTGACCCCCGCCTCCTCGTGGCTCTCTCTTTGGTGTGTCTCTTAGCTCTGCCTTTCATCTCCATTTTGATCAAGGGGACACATATGTTTAGTAACAGGGAGTGGGTAATTTTCAGCAAACTCGGGGATGGCGCTGGGGATTTTCATTAGCTAAACTTCCCCTTCAGGCTCATTTCTCATTGCCTGCCTCATTTTTCTTTGAAGTCTTCCACTATGGAGCTTCTCATTCCAACTCCCAGGCAATCTCGGGGAACTGGATCCCCTGAGAAAGTTCCAAATGGCATTAGCATTTGTCTGGGAGCTTGGCTCTGACCTGCTCAGCTCAGCCTGAGCACGGGACTGTTCAAGCCTGGATGGGGGATGTGGCACCCTCTCTCCCCATCCAGGGCCATACCTGGGTTGGGTTTTTACCACATCGCACCCACACACTCTTCCCGAGACACAGATTGGGTCATGGCACTCCTCAGCTCAAGAAACCTTGATGACTCCCTATCAACCATCGTAGCATCCCAGGCCTCCACCGCTTGATCCCAAATGCACCTTTCCAGCCTTGTGCCCTTACAATCTATGTGCATGGGCCTCTCAAACAGAATACCCAATGTTATCTGCCTGGTCTTTCCCTGTCCCTCTCGGGGCATGCAGTCAGTCTGCTCTCCCCCATATCTACAATGGATCTCCTCATCTCTCTAAACCTGCTGGGATAATTTCCTTTCTTCTAGGGCTGGTACAGGAGCTACCCTCACCCAAAGACATTCCTAGATCTACCCTTCCAGTCAGAGTACCACGTCTCCCCCTTCAAATAGCTTTGGAGCGCTCGATAATCTTGTGACTAATATGATCTTTGAAACTGGGATTATTCCTTCACTCAATTTCAATCAGTGTCACAGCTGGGAGATGTCTTAGAACAGGGGATGACAGGGCTGGGAGGGGCCTTAGGACAGAGGATTACAGAGCTGGAAGGGACTTTAGAAAGGGGATGTCAGAGCTGGGAGGGGCCTTAGAACAGGGAATGTCAGGGCTGGGAAGAATATTAGAGACCATCTATTTTGGTTTTATCATTTACAGAAGGAGAAACTGAGGCCTTCAGTTGTTAATGCCTGCCAGCAGTGAATAACCAGTTAGCAGATACTACTTTTATCCCTTAGCAGGAGCCAACTGATCCTCTACGCCAGTGCAGGGGGAGCTTAGGGAGAAGCTTCTCCATTCCCTCCAGCCAGCCGGGCCTCAGAGGGCTCATAAGTCTCCCTCCCAGAGAGGTACAACTAAATCACTTGGGCAGACAACGTACCTGGTGCCAAGCAGTCAATTGAGAGCCTCAGTCCTGCTGTGCTCAGTCCTGGGCCTTTGATGGGGGCCACTTTAACAGCCCACTATAATCGGTGCTCTTCCCCTCTCTTTCCTCAAGGCTGGCTCCCCTCTCCTCTTGGGACCCCAGCAGAACAGGAGCCCAGAATCTCATTTCTCCCCCTAATAGGAGGCTGACTGCCCAGCCCCATAGGCCACAAGCCGCATGGCCCACAGAGCAACTGATTATCCTGCCACTGGCAGGGCCGCCCTGGCAATTTGGGGAGTGTGGCAGCTGAAATAGATGGAATGGGATTTAAATCTAGAGCTGCCTCTTTCCAATTAAGCAATTGAAGAGGAACAGGGCTCATCTGGGAGGACAGGTTGGGGCTAAGAGGCCATGGCCAGCTGCCTGATGGGAAAGGGAAGGAGAATTCTGGCTCAGCCTTGCCTTATTGGTAATCATGGCAAACCCTCTCAGAACCTCTCAGAAGCTCAACTCCCTTCTCTTTGGGAGATATTCTGCTGACGTTGTTCCATTTATTCCTTCTATAAGCACTGATGAACCACCTACTTATATGCCAGGCACTATGATAGGCACCACCAACCCCAAGACAAAAATAAGTTCTCAAGGCGTTAAGAATATCGGGTTCTAAACCTAAAGACCCCAGATTTGGGGATAAGAACTCACTATTTGACAAAAACTGCTAGGAAAACTGGAAACTAGTATGACAGAAAGTAGGCGTTGATTCACATTTAATACTGTATATCAAGATGAGGTTGGAATGGGTTCATTCGAATGGGTTCATTGAAATGGGTTCATGATCTAGACATAAAAAATGATATTATAAACAAATTAGAAAAACATGGGATAGTTTACCTCTCAGATCTGTGGAGGAGGAAGGAATTTTTGACCAAAGAAAAACTAGAGATCATTATTAATCATAAAATAGATCATTTTGATTATATTAAGTTAAAAAGTTTTTGTACAAACAAAACTAATGCAGACGAGATTAGAAGGGAAGCAACAAACTGGGAAAATACTTTTATAGTTAAAAGTTCTGATAAAGGCCTCGTTTCTAAAACATATAGAGAATTGACTCAAATTTATAATAGTTTAAGTCATTTTCCAGTTGATAAATGGTAAGAGGATATGAACAGACAATGTTCAGATGAAGAAATTGAAAGTATTTGTAGTCACATGAAGAGATGTTCTAAATCACTATTGATCAGAGAAATGTAAATTAAGACAACTCTGAGATACCATTACACACCTCTCAGATTGTCTAAGATGACAGGAAATGCTAATGATGAATGTTAGAAGGGATGTGGGAAAACTGGACACTGATACATTGTTGGTGGAGTTGTGAATACATCCAGCCATTCTGGAGAGTGATTTGGAACTATGCTCAAAAAGTTATCAAACTGTGCAGACCCTTTGACCCAGCAGTGTTACTACTCGGCTTATATCCCAAAGAGATATTAAAGGAGGGAAAGGGACCCACAGTGCAAAAATGTTCCTGGCGGCCTTTTATGTAGTGGCCAGAAACTGGAAATTGAGTGGATGCCCATCAGCTGGAGAATGGCTGAATAAATCGTGGTCTATGAATGTTATGGAACATTATTGTTCTGTAAGAAATGACCAGCAGGAGGATTTCAGGGAGGTTTGGAGAGACTGACATGAACTGATGCTGAGGGAAATGAGCAAAACCAGGAGATCATCGTACACGGCAACAACAAGAATATACAATGATCAATTCTGATGGACGTGGCTCTCTTCAACAATGAGATGATTCAAACTAATTCCAATTGTTCAGTGATGAAGAGAGCCATCTACACCCAGAGAGAGAACCGTGAGAGCTGAGTGTGGACCATAACACCGCATTCTCACTCTTTCTGTTGTTATTTGCTTGCATTTTGTTTTTTCTCAGTTTTTCATTTTCTTCCTTCTTGATTTGATTTCTCTTGTGCAGCAAGATAACTGTATAAATATGCATACATATATTGGATTTAACATGTATTCAACATATTTAACATGTATTGGACTACCTGTCAGCTGGGGAACGTGGGGGGAGGAGGGGGAAAATTTGGAACAAAAGGGTTTACAAGGATCTATATTGGAAAAATTACCCATGCATGGGCTTTGTTCAGCAATAAATAAAAAGTTTTAAGAAAAAAAAAAGAATATCGGGTTCTAATTCTGCCTCTTGTCACTTACTACCTCTGGGGAAATAGTAATAGCATCTACCTCCCAGGGTCGTTGTAACAATTTAATGAGAAAATAAATGCAAAGAAAATATTTGCAAAAAATATTTGCTCTATAAATGCTAGCTATAGTAAATTATCATCATTATTATTAATTTTTTTTTATCATTTCCTCTATACCATGATTAAATATGTGTTGGACTGGAATTAATTCTAATAGCTCACATTTAGATAGTGCTGGAAGGTCTACAAATCGGTTCACGGGTATGATTTTATTTGATCCTCACAGCACTCCTATGAGATAGATGCTTTTTGCTCCCTCTCCCCCTTCCCCCATTTTTCAGATGAGGAAAGTTAAGTGACTGACCTAGCTTGGCACAAGCAGTGTCCAAGGGGGCTTTTGAACTCACACCTTCCTGATTTCAAGTCTCTTCTCTCTGACTGCGCCTTAGAGCAGAATCGAGTCTATTTGGAGTTTTGCCAATTAAACGAGCATTGATGGAGTGCCTACTGTGAGCCAGACGCTGGGCTAAAATACAGAGAAAAAAGTGAACCAGCCACTGCCCTCAGGGGACTTACATTCTGATGTAGAAGTAAACAGAAAAGAGGAAGTGAGTTCAGGGAACAGAAGCGAAAGGGAGAGTGGTAACAAAGGGATGGGAAGCTCTCCAGAAAAGCCTTGTAGACTCAGCTGAAGGCTGGGGAGTCTCCAAGATGAAGGGATACCGTCCCCTGGGACATCCCACTGACTCCCGTGGGAAGGAAGGGCACAGTCCTTGGCTCGGGAGAATGGGAAGGCCAGTCGCTTTCAGCCCAGCCAGGACCCGAGAGGAAGGAGCCAGAGATGGCAGCCAGAGCTCCACTTTCTCTAATCTCCCTAAGCCCCAAATGAAGAGTTAACAGCAAGTGTTTGGCCAAAAAGGAGGAATCCTGGGATTCCTTTCCACTGGGCTCGGACCTCATGGTCCCTGCCTACTTTCACATGCTGTGACTGATGCCAAGGGAGGGGCTGCGCTCAGAGCTGAGGCTCTACTCCCCTCCCCCAGGATTTCCCAGGATCCTAAGAATCCCATGGGTCCCCTGGGAGGCACAGAAGGACCCTCAGTAGACACTCTTCAGAGCCAGCAAGCTGTAAACTGCTCTCGCCATCAGCTCTTGAGGATTTGCAAGCCTCTCTTTGCGTGCAGGGTAAATTTCCTCCATTCCACCAAGAACGGCCGGGCTGCGGGTCCGCTCGGCGATGGAGCCTTGGGAACCTGTTGGATGGGGCACTCGCCATCTTCAAGGGCTTCATTTCCATAAAATATTCTATGATCACTCTGTGCTTCAAGCTCTGACAGATACAAAGATGGCCTCAGGGAGATTGGAGTCTAGCTCAGAGAGACTTCGGTGTCAGGGATGGGGACCAGGGACTGGAGGCAGGTTTTTCAAGGTGGGAAGCTCTCTCCCCCCAATGCAAATGAGCTCTTTCCTCACAATTTATAGTTTTAGAGTCACCCGGGGCAATGAAGGATTATCTTGGCCAAGGTTGTACAGCCAGCTGGGTCAGGATCGGGAGCTTGGATCTTGCTTACCTGCCACTTAAAGGATATAAAGAAAAGCACAAAATGATGCTGCTCGGGTTCACACAAGCTCAGCGGAGGGGGGAGGGAAAGGGGGGGCTGGCAGTAAGTGACTCTCTCACCCACCACAGCAGCTACTCCAAACTTTCTCAGCCTTCCTCCACGTTTTCATGGTCCCTCTTCCACCCTCTCAGCTGGATTTTTTCTTGCCTTGGATTTTTTCTGAAGAAATTGAAACCGTTCCCAGAGAACTCCCTCTTATTTCTTCCTCAGCATCTCCTAGCACTCCGCCATCTTCCCATTTCACAGGAAGAGGAGAGTTTGCTGTACACACAAGTGCTGTTCTTCTACCCCATCTTTGCTAGGAGACTGTCCGCTTCTCTCCCCACTCACTCCATTCTCTCCCGAGCTGTGACTTCTTCCCTTCTACCCACATCCAAGCGCTTCTCCTCCCCAGAACCAGAGTATCTTCACTTGATCATCCATCCACAATAACCTGTATCCTCTCTTTTGTGTCTACACCCTTTGAGGAAGACACAAGAGGCGTCTCCACACTTTCCTCTCACTCCCTACGATCTAACTCATCACTTCACTGGCACTGCTCTCTCCCAAGCTACCAATGAATGGGCTCTCCAATGCCAAATTCAATGGCCTTTTCTTCATCCCATTCTTGGCTTCTTAGCTACATGGCACAAGGGACAGAGCACCAGCCCTGAGGTCAGGAGGACCTGAGTTCAAATCCAACCTCAGACACTTAACACTTCCTGGCTGTGTGACCCTGGACAAGTCACTTAACCCCAATTGTCTCAGGAGAAATAACATTCCTCTTGGCCTCTCTGCAGCCTCCGACACTGTCCATCACTCCCTCCTCCTTGAGCCTCCTTCCTCCCCAGGTTTTCAGGACACCGGTTCTGGTTCTCCTGCTCCTCCTCCACCTCATACCCCCTCACCATGGGTGTCCCTCAGGTCTCTGTCCCAGGCCCTTCTTTCTTTTCCCTCTATTCACTTGGGGATCTCATCAGCTCCCATTTATTCCAACCTCCTGCTGATGATTTCTAGAGTCATAACTCCAAGCCCCGTCTCGCCATTCCCTTCCTACCCCCTTCCACATACTCCATGATCCACGTGTACGTCCCTGCTCTGCCTCAAAGGACTCATCTCTAGCCTCATCCTGCCTTCTTTCAAGACTCAGCTCAGCTCCTACTTTCCTCAGGAGACCTTCCCCTGGTCCCCCAGCCCTCCCCAAATCCAGCGCCCTTTCTCCAGGATGAACTCCATTTATAGCTGGAATATGCAGAATTATTCATGTTTCCCCGCCCACTTGAATGGGAGCTCTTTGAAGGCAGAGAAAGTGCTTTTGCCTCTCTTTTGACTGACTGAGAGAAAGGAAGGAAGGAAGGAAGGAAGGAAGGAAGGAAGGAAGGAAGGAAGGAAGGAAGGAAGGAAGGAAGGAAGGAAGGAAGGAAGGAAGGAAAGAAGGAAGGAAAGGAGGGAAGGAGAGAGGGAGGGAGGAAGGGAGAAAGGGAGAAAGGAAGGAGAAAAGGGGGAAAAGAAGAAGAAGAAAGGAAGGAAAGGAGAGAAAAAGAAAAGGAGAGAAGGAAAAAAAGGAAGGGAGGGAAGGAGGAAGAAAGAGAGAGGAGAAAGAGATGGAAGAAGGAAAGAGAGGGAGGGAGGGAGGAGGGAGGGAGGGAGGAAAAAGGAGAGGGAGGGAGGGAAAAAGGAAAGGAAGGGAGGGAAGGAAAGGAGGGAGGGAGGGATCATTTGGGTAAGATAACAAATTTCCTGTCAAGTGAGGTATCCAAGGCGAGGCCGGTGACCCCTTGCTGAGGATGTTGGGGTGGAGACTTCTCGCTCAGGTCGGGGGGGGGGGGGCTCGGGGCCTTCCCAGGCCCCTGCCAGCTCTAAGGTTGTGCGTTTCTCTGGGTTCCTTCCTGCCCCCACTGCCCTGGCAACACAAACAGATTTACTGTAAGTAAAGGGGGAGGCAGGAAGGAGCAGGCTGTGCCTCGGTCCTATTTCTGCTCCCCACCCTCCCCCTCCTTGGCTGGGCACGCCGGGCCCCCTCGCAGGGTGGGTGCCATGGAGACTGCCAGGAGGAGGGGGCGGGCCCTGCCACAGGCCCAGAACGGTGGAAGGGCCCCATGCTGGGCACTGCCAGCTGCTCCCGCCTCCCCCGGGGCCTCCCTTGTCCTCCCCAGCCCCGCACTTGAAGCCCACCTGTGCTCAGACACCGAATCTTCTTTCCACTCCTTGCCCTGCCTTGTTCACGAGGCAGGGATGAAGTCAGAGCCCCCCTGAAAGAGCCTCAGCAGCCCCTCCCCCTCCGCTTCCCAAGGCCCAGGAGGAGCCGCCCCCCAGGACCCAGCAAGGTCCCCCCCCCCGTCCACAACAGCGTCCCCACTCGTCCCTTCCTCGGGATCCTAGAACCCCCCAGTCTAGGCCAAGAAGTGCCTTAGCTGGCACCGAATGTACAGGTGAGGGCCTTGTGCGGAGTCTCACGGGTGAATTGGGACTCCCCTGCTCCAGGCTGATGAGCGAGGGGCTCGTGGGGAGCAGCCCCTGTCCCCAGCAGCAGAGCAGGCCCGGGATGGAGGCCTCCCCGTGCTCCCATGGGGCCTCTGCGCCCCTCCCACTTCGGGTTCTCCCAGGCGGGCCGGAGCCCCAGGGTGCTCCTGAAGCACTGGAGCTGGAGAAGGGGGGGGCCGGGTCTCTATCGAGGGTCCTCCACATCCCAGCCGACAGGCCGCCGCCTGACCTTTCCCCGGAGCTCATCGGGGCCATCGATCCGTCTCCGAATCGCTGAGCTGGGTAAAGAGAAAGGGCACGGGGAAGATGGATGGGGGTTAACAAGATGGGTGTCCTTTCCGAGCTGCCCGCCGGGCGGAGGGAGCCGTTCCTGGGGGCCGGGGGGGCCGGGGGGAGCCGGAGAAGGGCATCCGCAGGTTCCTGGCTGTGGGCCCGGCGCCCGGAGGGTGGCTCTGGAGGGAGGAGGAGAGAAGCGTTTCCTAAAAGCCGTCCCAGTTATCCCGAGGTGCCTCGGAAGGTGCTGAGCTCCCTTCTCTGCCCACGTTCAAGCAGATCCTGGACGACTGTTTGTCAGGAAGGAAACTCTTTGATTAGAAGGAACTTTTAGGGTCATCCAGTCCAATCCCCTGCCTCCAGTCACTTTATGCTTGAAGAAATTGGGACCCATTTAATGTCACCCAGATCCAACTGGCAAAGCCAGGAGCCGAGCCCAGGGCGCAGAAGTCAGTCAGTCACCAAACATTTATTAAGCCCTGGAGCTGAGGCCGGGTACCACGCTGAGTGCTGGGGACATGAAAAGAGGGGCAGCTGGTGGCGCAGTGGAGACAGAGCACCGGCCCTGGAGGCAGGAGGACCTGAGTTCAAATCCAGCCTCAGACACTTAACACTTCCTGGCTGTGTGACCCTGGGCAAGTCACTTAACCCCAATCACCTCAGCAAAAAAAGAAAAAAAAGGCAAAAGACAAGGCCTGTCCTCAGACAGCTTACAATCTAACTGGGGGGGGGGGGAGGAATGGATCAAAAACAACTAAGGGACAGTTGATGACTTGGGAGAGCTCAGCTTTGGGGGAGTTCAGAGGGGACCTTGCAGGCCCCTGAGTTCCAACTCCTCATTTTACAGAGGAGGAAACTGAGGCATGGGGAAGCAAAGTTGCTGGAGACAGAATTTGAACTCAGGTCTTCATGATCCCAAGTCTAGCACTCTCGGCACTAAGCGCAGGATCCGGGCAGGAGGGGTGACCTCCAAAGCACCTTCTGCCTCGGGAGTTCTCCAATGGAGGGTCGCCAGCCGAAGGACCCGGGAGCGAGGGCGGGGCTCGGTCCCCCTGCGGACTCACCCTGGGCCGGGCTTGGAGCAGCCTAGGCCCCTGAGAGCCTGGAAGGCCCCGCAGACAAGTCTCTGAGCCAGACGTTCTGGGGCTCGAGCAGGTTTCTACGTTCCTGGGGCTGACAAGCCACCAATGGGGTGAGGGTCACGTCCCAGAATCCCGCTCTCCGAAGGAAACCCAGAGGCCGTGTTCCTCGTGAGGGAGGGGTGACACAGCCCCCAGGCCAGGACTAGAGACCGGGTCCAAGCCCTGGGAACGGGCTGGGCAGCACATAAACGTTCCTGTTGGCCCCTCGCGCCTCTGCCTCAGTTTCCCATTGGGTAAAGCGGGGCCCTGGCAGGGGCATTGATTGTCCCCAGGTCACAAGAGGCCGTCAGTGGCAGGAGAGGGAAAGTGAGGCCGAGCGGCTGGTGATTTATCCCGAGCTGGGAGCTGACGGCTGAAACGGACCTGGGCCCCGGCCCCCGGCTCCTGTCCCGGGACTCAACAATCTCCCGCTGTTCTTAACATCCCGCCCTGGGTCCGGAAGGAACAGAACGTGGGCGTAAAGGGCGGGAAGAGCCGGGCAGAGAAACCGGGAGGAGGCGGCAGGAGGGAGAGAGAGTCTCAGGTCGTGGCAACTCTTGCTCATTTGGGAGTGAGTTCCACATCACCACAAGCAGACACTGAGGCGGGAAGGAAATCTTCCTGGCCGGGGGGCGGGGCTGCTGCCCTTGAGGCCGTCCCCTGGAGGGGGGAGGGATGGGGGGCGGAGGGGGGTGGGATGGCTGGCTGCTGCCCTTGAGGCCTCCCCCGGCCCCGGGGCCCTTCTTCTCCTGTCGGTTTCCTCCCCCCCCCCCCCAGCCCAGGGTCCCTCCGGAGCTGCCCGTTCCCCGGGGGCGGGGGCTCGGAGCATCTCTGCCCTTTAGAAGGTTGGCTCTGGGCTAAACTAGGACGGGGGGGGGGCAACTTCCCGCCTCCCCCGCAGCTCCCGAAATGGAGCCTCCGAGCCGACACCTTGCGGGGTGTCTCTGCCCCCCTTCCCCTCCTCTCCCCGCTGCCGCCCACGGGGCCGCCTCCCGGCCCGAGCCTCTCTCGGCTCAGGCTTTCCTGCCTGCCTCATGCGGAGGGGGGGCAGCCGGGGGCGGGGCGGGGCCGGGGACGGCGCCTTCCCCATCACGGGCAGCTGGGGAAACTGAGGCTCGGAGACACGCGGCGGCAGCGCGAGGGCTGGAGCTCCCGGATCCTGAGCCGCAGCCCAGGGCCCAGGAGGAGCTCGTCCCTCCCAACCCTTCAACCATAAGGATGACGTCATGAGACAGAGGCAGCGGGTGCTGGGGGAGCTAGAGCCGGGGGACCCGAGTGTCCGACACTTAGTGGCCAGGGGCCCGCTCCCTGAGAGGCTTCCTCACCTGCAAAATGGGGTGAGAACAGCACCTGCTTCCAGGGTGACAGCAAGGATAAAACGAGATTGTATCTTCTTCTTCTTCATCATCATCTTCATCATCTTCTTCTTCTTCTTCTTCTTCTTCTTCTTCTTCTTCTTCTTCTTCTTCTTCTTCTCCTTCTTCTTCCTTCTTCTTCTTCTTCTTCCTCTTCTTCTTCTTCTTCCTCTTCTTCTTCCTTCTTCTTCTTCCTTCTTCTTCCTTCTTCTTCTTCCTCTTCTTCTTCCTCCTCCTCCTTCTTCTTCTTCTTCTTCTTCTTCCTTCTTCTTCCTTCTTCTCCTCCTCCTCCTCTTCTTCTTCTCTTCTTCTTCCTTCTTCTTCCTCTTCTTCTTCCTCCTCCTCCTTCTTCTTTTCTTCTTCTTCTTCCTTCTTCTCCCTTCTTCCTCCTCCTCCTCCTTCTTCTTTTTCTTCTCCTCCTCCTCCTCTTCCTCTTCTTTCTCCTCCCATTGGATCTACCTTGTTTAAAAAAAAACTCACCGTGATGTTGGGAGTGGGAGACACACAGCAAGATCCTAATTTATTACTTCATTTTGTGGCTTCGGCCCCTTTACTGACCCTCCTCTTCGTCCTCTTCCTCCTCCTCCACTCGTGGCTCTGAGGAATTCCCTCAATCATCCCTAAAGCTGTCAAGCTCTTTAAAGCCATAGCGACGACCTTGTTCGCCAACTGATCATGAACGGTGGTTATTGTTCGGCCATTTCCGCGGGTTCCAACGCTCTGTTGCCCCATTTGGGGATTTCTTGGCGAAGATGCCGGAGTGGGTTCCATTCCTCTCTCCAGTAGTTCACAGATGAGGAAGCTGCCAACAGGGAGAGGCGACTCTAAGGCAGAAATATGTGTGCTCACCAAAGGGCTTTGCCTTGGGCAGGGGGGAGGGGGGTCCGGTGTAGAGTCTGGGGTGAGGAGGGTTCCCTGACACCAACGTGATCCTCCCCAGGCTTCTCTGTGCAGATCACTGATAACTGTGCCAGGCTCTGGAGCACTTCAGAACCTACATTCTACAGACTGTAGATGGCCTCAGCGTCCATTTAGGAAACACAAAGTGGATGAAAAAATGCTTGTTGTCCCAACTATGGCGCGCAGTCGGAGGGACGACCAGCAGACCGTGTCCTCAGACAGTTGCAAAGTTCTCGGGTTCCCCAAGCTCCATCCTGGGGCAGAGACCAACTTTTTAACAGCAAGATTTATCTGGTCCCGTCTGGTGTCCAAAGAATTACAAGTAAGGATGTTGAAAGGACAGGGGAGGGGCACGTGGTGGGTGCACACAGGCGGCTGCCGTACATCAGGGTTAGCAAATTGTGGTGGAGAAGTGACCTCGGGGTCACCAAATCAAACAAAGATTGTTGGGCCACGTGGCAAGAGCCGATGGACTAAGTCCAGTGTTCCATCGGGATCCTCATAATAAAAAGAGAAACTAAGGAAGGCCCTACAGTGAAAGGAGGACTGCACTGGAATCAGGGGACTTTCGATGCTGACCATGAATGCAGCTTTGAGCAACGTAGTTGCCCTCTCTGGGCCTCAGTTTCTCCATATGTAAAATGAAAATATTGCTCCATGTGACCTCTGTGGTTCCTTCCGGATCTGCATCTAGGAGCCTATGAAGTCTAAACCTCAGTGTCCCCATCTGTAAAATAATGGGATCTAATTATATAGCCCTTTCCACCTCAGGCTGTTCACTCCCCTGACGAGCTTATAGGTCTCCAGAATGAATGTGATCACTGAATGATGAAATTACAGCTGACAGTACAGCCTCCCATTTTACAGAGGAGGAAACTGAGGACCAGAAAGGGAAGAAAATCGAGTCACATAAGGAACAAAAATCAAGCTCTGGTCATCTGGCTCCAACTTGGTTGCCCCTTCCCCCGGCCCACCCATCTACAACTCCAGTGATGAAATCACAGGACCACCGAGCTATTTGGGCTTCTCCCCAACACAGGACTGCATACAGTGGGTGCTTAAACACTGTTGAGATTGAGCTTAAGGAAATCCCTCTGTGCACAGTGAAATGGGAAGGGCTGCTATGGAGGCCAGAGCTATTCCAGGGGCTGAGAGGGGGCCACGTGGACTTGGCCAGAACTGTTCCGTCAGGACTTTTCTGCCAACTGAACCAGCAAATTGGCCTGTGCGAGCCGAGCGTGGAAATCGGTCATTACGGAGCCAGAGGAACCGACTCCAAACCCGAGCCCGGGGGGCCTGCAGGGGCAAAGCCCCCGGATCTCTCCTGCTCGCTGGCCATGGGGGGGAAGGGGAACCCTTGGCTGGAGCTCCTCGGGATGGCCCCTGCAGGGGACAGAGCAGGAAGAGGCCCCAGTCCCTGGCCCCCTCCCAGGGCCCAGCAGCCAGTCAATGCTCACTCTCCGCCTCCCCATAAAGCAAGGTAGTTTCACATAATGGGTCACCCCAATGGCTCTTACAGGCTCTGAGAAGGAAGCAGAGGAGAAGGAGGAGTAATGGATGCTCAAAAATGAAAAAGCAAAGGGAGGAAGGGATGGAGAAAGGGAGGGAAGGAGAGAAGGAAGGAAGGAAAAGAGGGAGAGAGGGAAGAAAGGAGGAAAGAGTGGGGGAAGCAGAGGGTCCCCTCACCTTGACTCGGGGTCCGGGAGAAAGGCTCTGGAGGCTGGCTCTCTCTCTAATCCCTCACAGAGCTGCCACTTCCCGTGTCCCTGAGACCAGAGCGGTCGGGAGGCAGGGGAGCCCGGTGGGCATGAAGACAAGAAAATGCTAATTCCCAAGCCGGAGCCCGCCAGCTGCAAGGATGCGGGAGGGAGAGAGCTCCCGAGATTTATGAGCGAGATCAGGCTCACTGATGCTTAATACAGCCCAGGCCCAGGCAGAGCAGGATTCATCAAATGGAGAAAAGGACGCGTGAGACCCAGGAGACAGCTCATAATTCAGAGCCAGGAGCCCAGGTGCCCAGCCCTGCCCGGCCTGGCATTCCCACACTCCAGTTTTCCTCCTTTGGGCAGGGTAGCCATGGGATGGAGCGTGGGGCAGGAATCTCACCTCCAACTCCCACTAACTGTGCGAGGGCAAGTCACGTGCCTCGGTTTCCTCACCTGAAACATAGTCACGGAAGGCAGCAGGGTGGAGGCAAAAGAGTTGAATTAAGTCCCATCCAAGGGCATGAGAGCGAATGTTTAACGACCGACTCTCCGAGAAGACGAGACGCGCTTTCCAGCTGAATCTGCATTCATCACATTTTCTCCATTGCTTTCTTAAGTCTCAGTGAGCAACAAAACAGCACTGGCCCCCCCTCCACCCGCCCCGCCCGGTCCCTCTCTGAGCCTCAAGTTTCCCCTCAATAACACCAGAGGATCCTTCCCTGTTTTAAATCCCTGATAGTGGGATCCCATCACTTAACCTCTGGGGGCCCCGGAAACGAAGACTGTAAATTGTAAACGAGCTGCTGGTGTGCATCAATGGAGTGGATAATTGCTCGCATCACTGAAATTACAGATGGGACTCCGGCCTAAAATGGGAATAATAATAAGCCGTGATCTCCACCTCTCAGGGCTGTTGTGAAGCTTAAATGAGGTGATGGAGGAACAGTCTTATCTCGGCGTCCTGCTCCAGCTGCTTCCCCCAGGCCCGGGCCCCGACGGGCGGCCGATTGCTTCTGCCCTCGGGTTTGATCTTCGGTTATCTTGAGTCTAATGCTACCATTCGCCAGCCCCTGTGTGTTCTGCTCCTCTTGATAGCAATCCACTGAGCGACATCAATTAGCTTTTAGGAAGGGATATTTATTGAGAAAGTAGCAGAGTACAGGACTTACGAGATATCCCCGAAACCGGGGGCAAAAGCTCCCTTCACAAGCGTCGGGTTCTAGGAAGAGAGGGTACAAGTGAGAGCACAAAGGGGGCCAGGCGCTCATGTGGATAGAAAACGTATGAGCCCAAGAACTTTGTGGTGACCTCCAGCCCCAGGAAGATTTTTCCTCCCTCCTTGTAGTTCCCACTCGAGTTAGACTCTGTATGTGGAACCTCCAATGCTTCCTTTCTCACCTTACAGGACCTGGCGTCCCATCGGATAGATCAGTCCTTTTCTCAGCTATGTCAAGCAGGTCCCGACTCGGCACTGGCCCCTCCCCAGACTCAGCCACCGATGCTACTGACACCAGAATCTCTAATCCCAGTTCTGGTAACCGAAGGGAACTCAGAGCTCCAGAGGCCACAGTCTGGTCCCTTCTATCTCTGGACACGTATTCACCTAAGGTCAGGAAAGAATAAATGTAAAAGAAACAGGAACCATGTGTTCAGGGCCACATGTTGCCAGGTGGGAGATAGGAGGAGCCTACTCAGCAGATCTCAGCAATCCCTTTCCCTGGAAAATCATTGGAGTAGATCTGATCTGCAATAGAGATCAAATATCAGTCACTTGGACCTCATGAATGCTCCTTAGCCAATGAGAATTTTCTTTTTTACCGGAGTATCAGCTTTTGTTCAGTCATTTTCCAGTCATGTCTGACTCTCTATGTCTCCATTTGTTTTTGCTGGGGTTTTTTTTTGCTTGTTTTTTGGCAAAGATACTGGAGTAGTTTGCCATTTCCTTCTCCAGTTCATTTTACAGAAGTGGAAACTGAGGCAAACAGGTATAAGTGACTTGCTCAGGGCCACACAGCTCATAAGAGTCTGAGGCCAGATTTGAACTCATGAAGATGAGTCTTTCCAATTCCAAGGCCTATGCTCTCTATTCACTGTGCCAACTAGGATCAGAAATAACCACTTCTGACCAAAAGTAGTTTCAGTCAACAAGAATTTGTTTATTACCTATTATTTTTATATAATAACATTAATTATTTATATTTATTTATTTTATTTTTATTATATATAATTTAATTTATATTAATACAAATATTATTTATTACCTATTATGTACTAAGTACTGCGTACCTGTGTTAAGATCAAGGCAAAGCAAAGCAAAACTATGTGGGAATGGAGCAGAGACTGGGCCACTGCATTGGGAGGGAGGGGGTGAGGAGGCAAGAGAGGGACATAGTAGGGGAAGAAGTTTGGATGGGGATGAAGCAGAGAAGTAATAAGATGCTAGTGGTACTCTGAGTCCCTGTGATTTTCCTACCGGCATAAATAAGGAAATGGGATCTAGCATTTCCAACAGCTCCCAGTGTTGGATGAGATAAAACCAGTGTTGAGCAACTGAGCCTTTGTCCCAGGGCGGCAGAATTCAGGGCATTCTAGTAATATTTATATTTCCTCAGCAGGCAAAAACAGCTGGATTTCAGCACTGAGTAGTCAAGAGAAATTGATTAAAACAGGAAACTGCTGAGAGTATGGCTTGTTCAGGGTGGCAGAATTCTAGTTATGGAGCTGGCGTGGCCCTCCTAGGCAGAGCTCTTATGGCACCATGCGTCCCGAGACCTGTTCTAGAAGGCTTTCTTGCCCTGGGCGGCTGGGAAGCAACCTCCTAGGAGTTCGGCTTCCACAGAACCTAACCCAGATTTCTAAAGGCAAAGAAGGAAACCCTCCTTCACAGCATCATCACTTCTACTGAAAATTTTACTCCGATATAGCTCCCCCTAATGTCCCCTATCGCCATGTTCGGCCCCATTCTAGTAAGTGCAGGAGCTTCTCACCCTCCAGACCTCAGGAAGCTCTCCCTCCTCTGCTCACCTTCCACCATGATGACTCATGGATTTTTACTGTGTAAGGATGAAAAGCCTTAATTGGCTGCTGAATCAGAACCCCATGCATATGCCAGAAGGGTGACATAGCCCTCAGGGCTCTCTTCTTTCCAACTTCAAAGCACAAGACATTTATTTGGAGATGCAGCTGAGAGAACCAGGCAAGAAGGAAAGAGAAATGAAGTCCCTTCCTAGACTCCAACAGCCACAAGTACATTGGCTACCTGGGGAAGGCTCAGCCTTATGTTCGGCATGTGATAGGGTTCATTAGCAGCCTTAGTTTAAAAAGAACATCGATGAGACTTGACTATATTCTCCCCTACAAAAATGATGGGGGAGGGGGACAGTTCAGAGAAATCCCAGAAGACTTATATGAACTGATGTAGAGTGGAACTAAAAGAACCAGGAGAAGTTCAGAGTTCAGAGACACCCCAGAAGATTTGTATGAACTGATGCAGAGTGGAACGAGAAGAACCAGGAGAACAACTTATAAAATAACAATTTTTAGACAAACAACTCTAAAAGACTTAAGAGCTCTGCTCACTACAAAGATCAAGGACTCCAGAGGATGAGACAAAGCCTGTTACCCACATCCTGACAGAGGTGTGACGGCCCCATGGTGCAGAATGAGATATGACAAATTCATGGATTTATTTAACTTGGTCAAACCTATTGGTAACAAGAATTGGGTCTTTCTTTTGGGGGACAGTGGATGAGTGGGGAATGACAAGGGGAAGAAAGGAATTATCAGTGTTGCTGAAGAAAAGAAAGAAAAGAGGGTCATGGAAGCAATTTTTTTAATGCACAGAAGAGAACAAAAAGAAATACGGACAGAACAATTTGGAAAGCAACATAGTGGATTTATTATACTTTTTAATAAAGGAAAACGATACAGAATCTAGAGTCACATTTCCACATTTCCACATATTTCATGTATTCCTTTTCTGTTCTGCTCTGTATATGAGAATGCTTATTTTGAGAAGGGGTACTTGTTCAATTAAAAAAAATTAGTTTATCGAAAAATGTATTATCATCCCCATGGCTTCACAATGAATTGTACTAGTTATTCGACTCCATTCTAACCATTTCTTGCTTTCTTATTGCTTAGGGGCTTTGCATGTGCCGGGATCCCCTAACATGGAAGTACCTGAGCTCCCTTAGCGCCTCCTGTAGAAAAGCAGCCTTCTTCAGTTGGTTGCTAGGCAGCATCCTTAAACCTGGCCAGACTGTGACAATTTCACCTTCTTTCCTGCATACCTCTTCCTTCTGCATCCGGAGGAGAAGGATCACAGAGCAGTCACAGTTCAGCTTCCATGAACTCAAGAGGTAAGAGAGAAAGAGGCTTCCCTTTTCTCCTTGCTCTCTTTTTCCATGTCTGGGGCATGGGAGCTGTTCAGTTCCCTTGGTCCTTCTCTGTTTCAGATGGGTGGGGTTCAAGCCATAGTGACCTTGGAGCAGGATTCCAGGGGGTGTTGCAGCCAGTCCCACCCCCAACAAGGAAGCCCAGGGAAACCAGGGTACCTGGGACTCAAACAAAACGTAGTGCTGTGCCCTATAGGAAATGAGTGGAGCTATAGACATGGTGCCCTCCCTAAAAATTGAGGTAGTGGAGGAAGGGAAGAAGAGGATTAAGCTCCAACTGTTGGAGGACTTGACTGTGTTTATTTGTTAATATACCTTTACGATAAATATTCTTTTGCAAAAGCTGGTCTGTTAGTGGTAAATGGAACTGGGGTACAGAGAACTGTACTCTATATCTGGTGTTGCAATAACTGATGGAAGATCTGCCTGCCTTAAATCTCTTCCCAGCCAAATCCATCCTCCATTCAATCACTATCATGAGTTTTCCAAGATGCAGATCTGATCATGTCTCCTCCCCCTACTCAATAAACTCTAGTGGCTCCCTATTGCTTCCAGGAACAAATACAAAACGATCTATTTGGCATTTGAAGACCTTCATAAGCTGCCTGCTCCTCCCTTTCCTTTCTCATACCTCACTTCCCATCATATATTCTTTGCTCTATGACACTGAGCTCCTGGCTGTTCCACGAATAGGATCCTCTATCTCTCAGCTCTGGACATTCTCTATGGCCGTCCCCATTCCCACGTACTTTCCCTCCTTTGCTCTGACTACTGCCTTCCCTTGGCTTCTTTGAATCCCAACTAATCCTTCATCTTCTACAGGAAGGTTTTTTTGATGCCTCATTTCTATTGCCCTTCCTTTTGTTAATTGTTTCCTGATGATCTTGTATGTATCTTGTGTGCACCCATTTGTTTGCTTGTGCTTTCCTCATTAGATTGTAAAGTCTATTTCTTTTTTTGCTGAGGCAACTGGGTTAAGTGACTTGCCCAGGGTCACACACTTAGGAAGCATTAAGTGTCTGAGATTGGATTTGAACTCAGGGCTGGTGCTCTATCCACTGCGCCACCTAGCTGCCCCAGATTGTAAAGTCTATTTCTACTCCCCTTCCTTCTGTTAATCGTTTCCTGATGATCTTGTATGTATTTTTTGGTGCACACATTTGTTTGCTTGTGCTCTCCCCCCATTAGATTGTAAACTCCTTGAGGGCAAGAATTGTCTTCTGCCTCTTTTTGTATCCCGCCTCCCCTCCAGTGCTTAGCACGTGCCTGGACTTAGTAGGTGCTTAATAAATGTTTGTTGATTGATTATTGACAGCTGTTAAGGCATTCACACCTCCCGCTGTTTCTAGACAAAGACTATTGTGCCTAAAGACAGTTCCTTTTACATCACAGTGTCTCTGTCTGCAGCCTCTGTGGCTAACCTTGTAATGTCATTGTCTTTTAGTCTCTGCATAAGGGGAGGGGGAGAGTGTGCCCCTTCAGCAAAAACCTTCCCCCTTCCCCTTCTGGGGACCCCAGACATTAAGAATTTCTACATAATTGACAACTTTATAAGCAGCACTCTTCCCTGGAGGCTGATCAGGGCCCTGCCAATGAATATGAAAACTGGGGACCCCGCCTCCCCTGTGCAGAGCGGCCATCCTGGAACGGTGAGCTTGGAGCAAGCCAGAATGGAGGGATGAGGATAAGGTTAGTGATTCACCAGTCCCTCCAGCCTCAGGCCAGATGTGCCTGAGGAGCCATGGGGCTAATCATGATACTGGTCTAATAATTTTAAGGCTCCAAATCGAGTTTGTCTGGCCTGTCACCTTTAAGAGGGGGCAGCCAGGGGGCGCTGCAGTGGATAAAGCTCCAAGCCTGGAATTAGGGACTCAACTTCCTGAGTTCCAATCAGCTTCAGAAACTTAATAGGTGTGTGATCCTAGGCAAGTCACTTCACCCTTTTTGCCTCAGTTTCCTCATATGTAAAAGGAGCTGGAGAAAGAAATGGAAGATCGCCCCAGTATCTTTGCCAAGAAACAAATGGCATCACAGAGCCAGACGTGACTGACACAAGAAGAGCTCACCTCTAGGAAGATTTTCGTTTTTAATCTAAGCTGTGGTTTCCCAGCAGGGATGTAGACAAGCCCCTACCCTGCAATTTCTCCCATTTCAGAAAGCTCTTTGGACACGATGGGAAGTGACCTTTCCAGGATCTCACAGAAAGGCGGCATCAGAGGTAGGTATTCCTGATTTCAAGGCAGACCGGCTGTTTGCTAAGCTGTGACTTTTTCTCTTCAGGCAGACGGAGCGTTATCACCCAAGAATTATAAAATGCCAAATCTAGAAGGAAACATGGAAATCGTTAACCCTTCAACCTCTGCCTCCAGTTAATCTCCCTCCCCGCTTAGCAGCTCAGACCTGGGGCTGTTATCAGGAGCTGCTAAGGAGAGTTTAACAACCGCAGAGCAGGACACAGTTGTAAGTTTAATCTGCATTATTAACATTTTCTCCATCGCTTACTTAAGTCTAGACAATCAACAAAACAATAAATTCAGGCTTGATTTAAAACATTTTTCGATTTCCAAGGTGTACAATTTTTAACTCTCTAATCTCTCCGAGCTGTATAAAGCCTTATCCCAATAAGGGATGGAGGACATATCCCACTAACTATTATATTCAGCCATTCCAGGATATACTTCCCATCAGATCCAAGCAGGGAACTAAGGTTCCTGAGCATCTGACTGTCTGGCCCTCCACTAGCACCTCTTGTCTCCATAGAGACCCACATCAGACCTCCGGAGAGACCTCCTTCCCTACAGGGAATCAATAGCTTTGGAATTCCATCCTGGGACTGAGATGTCTGATTGGGAAATGTCAAACACAATTATCTCTGAGATCCCGCGCTATCCCATCCCATCCTGCATCCGGTCAGCAGAGCATAAGTCAAATCTTTAGTCATCCTGATCTATCACTTGTCACTGGATCTAGTGGCAACTGGGCAATTTCTGAGGCAAGTCATGATGAGGCAAGTCCCAAGGATGAGGAGTCATCCAGAATGAATTCACAGCCTCAATTCATCTCCGGGCCAAGGGACCAAGCTGTATTGGAGTATTTTAATGAGTGGGCAAAGTTCCCGATGAACTCACAATTAACAAGAGGAGAGATGGGACCTTTTATGGGGAAGAACCCAGAGCGAGCTAAGTGCATCCATCAGTAAATCTGGTGGTTGGGATCATCCTGTTTATATAAGATAAGTTGATGTCCAGACTAAGGTAAGAGTGGGTAGCAGTACAGGATGGTTCTGTCCGAACAAGATAATGACAGTATCAGATGAGCCCAGAGGCTGAGTTTGTTTCTCACTGGGACCCACTTAGATACGGGGCTGCTTCCAGGGACATGGTCTTTTGTTCTAATCCATTCATTCCATCAGTACTAGAGGAGAAAATGAGGCTGGTGACTTTGCACAGTCCACCTTCACTCAAATCCAATCCACTTGCATGTCATGGCACCACTTTCCTGTTATCATGGTCCTCTTTGAGAAAAGGACAAACAGCAAGCTCTAAGTAGAGCTGCCTCACTGAGGACCCAACTGGAACTGGTCAGTTGGATAACAAAGTTCTTTCCTTCCTGCCCTCCTTCTTACTAAGTTTCTTCCCTCTCTCCCTTTTTTTCCTCTATTTTTTGCCTCCATCCATCCATCCATCCTTCCCTTTCTTTCTTCTTTCTTCCCTCCCTCCCTTCCTTTCTCTTCCTTTTTACTTCCCTCCCTCCATTGCTCCCTCCCTCACTCCCTCCATCCCTTCCTTCCTTCCTTCCTTGATTGCTTGCTTCCTTCCTTCCCTTCCTACCTCCTCTGCTTCCTTCTTTCTTTCCTTCCTTCCTTCCTTTCATTTATCCACCCATCAATCTACATACTCTCTTACCCACTGGCGCTGTGCTTTGATCATTGAAAAAAAACCCACATATGTTGAAATGGGTTGAACCCCTCCAAGATATGTTC